>NC_038044.1:4426436-4597985 GCF_002211085.1 Panicum hallii | reverse complement strand
GCAATCTGAGACAAGCCTCTAAGGGCACGTCGCAGATTACAGAAAGAAAGACGCGCTAAAATGCGGGCGCGGCGCTGCGTGGGGTGGGGGAGGGTAAGAGACAAATGCCAGACGAGCCGTGGTAGGGCAAGTCTCCGATCATTTTAAGATCTGAGATGCGCCTTTCTAAGGCCCGTCTCGCATTACTTGTCAACGATTTTTATAAAGCCACAGAAATTAATGCGCGACGAGCCTTAGTAAGGCGCGTCTCTCATTACTTTCTGTGGCTTTATAAAATGATCGGAGACAAGCCCTCCACGGCGCGTCTCGCATTTGTTCCCACCTCAATGCGAGACGCGCCGTGGGAGGGCTTGTCTCCGATCATTTTATAAAGCCACAGAAAGTAATGAGAGACGCGCCTTACTAAGGCTCGTCGCGCATTAATTTCTGTGGCTTTATAAAATCGTTGACAAGTAATGCGAGACGGGCCTTAGTAAGGCTCGTCTCGCATTGATCGGGGGGGGGGGGGGGTGGCGGTGGCGCGTCTGTAGCGTACAATACATATTACATGGAATCAATCCCTTGAAACCGAACGAACCGGCTTACATTACATTACATTAGTAAATCCAGCAATACATTACAATGTCTGAAATACAAATAATCTCACAATACATTACAATGTCTAGCTAAATCCAGCATTACAATGTCTAGCTAAATCCAGCAATTATTATTACATCGATATTAATTATTAGATAGATATTAAATCAGGCAATGGCGCTGGCTTACGAGCGCTAGCAGCTTCGCGAGCTGAATCACCGTCCTCCCCCTTGTAAACGTTGTTGTTCCCCGAGCCACAGCAGTTTAGGGTGACTGAACAGTCGCTGCAGGGGAGGCAGCCGCCGAAGCAGCTAAACAGCTTCGACCAGCTCGGAAATTTCATCCTGGGCCCGCTCGTGTTTCGTGGGTTTCGTGAGACAATAGAAATCGATAGAGTACTACCACTAAAGCAAACAAAGAGAAGCTTCCTCCGTGGGTTTGCTGATGCAGATTCAGGCAGAATGCGACGATTCCAACAAATACATTCAACAATGGGAGGTACCCGATCCTTATGTGCGGGGGATGTTGGTGGTGAAGGGCGTTGTGGTCCCGGTGTCGCAGATCTGCGGCTGGTGGTGGAGAAGCCCGGGGATGTTGGTGGTGAAGGGAGCTGCGGTCCCCGTGTCGCAGATCTGCGGCTGGTGGTGCAGAAGCCCGTTGGAGGAGGCGCCGCAGATCTGCCGGTGGCGACCGCTGTGATCTCCGAAGCGGTGCACTCCGGGAGCGCGGCGGTCTCGGAGGATGCGCCGAGGAGGGTGATGCCGAGCGCCGCGGTCTCCGGCACGCTGGGGAGGGGGATTTTGGCGGTGGCGAGGTCCTCGGTCTCCGGGACGCTGGGGAGGGGGATTTCAGCCGTGGTCATCTCGTTCAGCAGTACATCGAGTGACTATAATTTTCTTTCGATAAATAGCCGGGACGCGTCTCGCTTTACTTTACTGAGACAAATGGGAGACGCGTCACTGGAAGGCTCGTCTCAGATCATGAGATGGGAGACGAGCTTTTGGATGGATCGTCTCAGATCATGAGGATGGGAGACGCGCTACTGCAAGGCTCGTCTCAGATCATGAGATGGGAGACGAGCTTTTGGACGGATCGTCTCAGATCATGAGGATGGGAGACGCGCAACTGCAAGGCTCGTCTCAGATCATGGGCGTCTTGCATTTGTTCCCACCTCAGACAAGACCCGCCTGGGGGTCTGGAGACGCGTCACTGGAAGGCTCGTCTCAGATCATCAGATGGGAGACGCGCCTTTGGACGGAGCGTCTCAGATCATGAGGATGGGAGACGCGCCTTTGGACGGAGCGTCTCAGATCATGAGGATGGGAGACGCGCGGCTGCAAGGCTCGTCTCAGATCATGGGCGTCTTGCATTTTTTCCCACCTCAGACAAGACCCGCCTGGGGGTCTGGAGGTCCGAACAAGCTATCCGAACTTGCAGTCTGATACTTTGGTGGTGCGGCTGGGTGGATCTGGGGAAAGTGGTGCTGGCGGATGTGCGGCTGGGTGGATCTGCCGCGGCGGGCGGTGGAGATCTCGTGGGGAGCGTCTCGCGGCGGGCGGCTGGAGCACGATCGAGCCTCTTCTTGCTGTCGTGTGTCGCGGGGGCAGTGGCAAGGTAACTCCGATATGATATCGATTCTTTTGGTTCACCATGTAATAATTAAGTTCTAAGTTCAAACTTTTATGGCTAGAATAGGGCATTATAACTTATGTTCGAAATACACCAAGATTTTTCCATGATTGTCTTCAGACGTTAAGAGCATCTAATACTAAATAAATCCGAGATAAATCATATAGCATGAAAAGTAAAGATGAAGATCTTAAAATATTTTTACATTCTTGCATCATTGGCAATATTTGGCTCCACATATGACCTTACTGGCTATGGTTTGTCTTGTAAGAGTTCGAGTCTCTAATTAATATTGCCTCTTGCCTGCATGTATTATATCGTAGATGACACGTCAAGATACAGAAGCTGGGATAATAAATTTTATTCCATCATCTAAAAAATTATAAAACCACAGATTCTACATGCAGAATAATATTTGGCAGAACTACACTTCCAAGCAAGCAATAATTCCATGCTTGCTAACAATATTTGAACTTAAACACTAGTTGTGCATGGCCCCAAACTATGAGAATCCTAACGTTTTGATTTCATATTCTATATAGATAGGATGTCGTATCGGCGTTGGATGTATGGTCCACGCCTTTGCAAGGACTTTATGGATGGTGTTGAAGCCTTCATTAAGAACGCGAAGAAAGATATGGTGGACAATGGTATACAGTATCTCTATTGCCCATGCAAAAATTGCAAAAATGAGAAGCGATATCTTCAAGAGCACGTGTTGAAATCACACTTGATCAAACGTGGATTCATGGAGGATTATCGATGTTGGAATAAACACGGTGAAGAAGGACTTAATGAAGCAGAGAGTAGGGATTCCTATGTGGAGAGGGAGGTCCATAGTGTTGTCGAAGAAGAGGACGACGATGTGGATGAGGCGGATATACTAGGGTTGAGCAATGCCGACATCATGGAACAGGTAGTACTCAAACCCGGCCCCATAATAAAGCTTACAATTAGAATAATAAGGTCGTGCTAATATGACTTTTCATGTCTGGCTTGACAGGTTGATAACATAGAGGAGATGGTTTGCACTGCTAACAGACACGGCGACGATGAGTTCAAAGGAGCCGAACTCGGAAAGTACAAGAGGATGATCGAAGACTCTAAGAAACCTTTCTATCCTGGTTGTGGATTGAAATACTCAAGGCTATTTGCGATGGTGAAGCTTTTCCAGTTGAAAGCAATCCACGGATGGAGTGATGGCAGTTTCAAGGAGTTGTTAGCACTCCTTAAGGACATGCTTCCACAAGGCAACACCGTCCCTGAGACCGTTTATGAGGCCAAACAGATTATCTGCCCGTTGGGATTGGAGGTGGAAAAGATCCATGCGTGCAAGAATGATTGCATTCTCTATCGTGGCTCGAATTATCAGGACCTTGAGAAGTGCCCTGTTTGTGGACTCGATCGATTCAACCGTAGAAAAGATGGTGGTGATGATGAGGACTGCAACAGAACAAAGGGCGGACCTAAAAAGGTGTTTTGGTACTTTCCAATTGTTCCACGATTGGTGCGCTGGTTTGCAAACAAAAAGGAGTCAGAATTGTTGCGATGGCACAAGGAGAAGCATAAGGTGGACGGGTTGATAAGACATCCTGCTGATGCCACACAATGGCGGAACATAGATTTGCGATATCCTAAATTTGCGGAAGATCCGAGGAATATTAGGATTGCAATGAGCACAGATGGCATGAACCCATTCATGAACAATAGCACACATAGCACCTGGCCAATTGTTCTGACGATATACAACCTTCCACCTTGGTTGTGTAACAAACGGAAGTACATTATGCTGTCGGGCTTGATACCGGGGCCACATCAACCTGGTAATGACATCGACACTTATTTCAGTCCTTTGGTTGACGATCTGAAGTTGCTGTGGTGTGAAGGAGTGGAGGTCTGGGATGAGTACAAGCGTGAGTACTTTCAGCTTCGAGCCATTTTGTTCGCGACTATCAGTGACTCTCCAGCGGCACGGAACTTGTCCGGACAGAGCAAGAAAGTAGGTTGCGGGTGCCCACATTGTTTGAGAGAGACAGACTCTGAGTACTTGAGTGAGTCAAAAAAAATAGTGTACATGGGACATAGACGCTACCTTGGAATGAAACACCCGTTCCGGAACATGTGTGATCACTTCAACGGTAAGGCCGAGAAGAGGCGTCCTCCTCCGCATTTCTCAGGTCATGATGTCTACGAAATGGTTAAGAATGTCCATGTTGTCCTCGGTAAGCGGAAAGGAGAGAAGAAAGGCAAGAGGGGCAAGAAGGTCGTTGTTGAAGAAGATGACATGTGGAAGAAGCAGTCGATTTTCTGGGAGCTACCGTATTGGAAGGACTTAGACATCCGTCACTCTATTGATGTGATGCACGTGGAGAAGAATGTCTGTGAGAGCCTTCTCGGCACATTGCTTAACATGGACGGAAAAACGAAAGATCACGCACATGCACGAGCTGATCTGAAGAAAATGAAAATTAGAGAAGAGTTGTGGCTCAATGATGACTCCGTTAAAGGAATGGAGCTGCCCACATCATGCATCACCCTGTCAAAGAATGAGAAGAAGGAGTTTTGCGAGTTCTTGAAAAGTGTGAAAGTTCCAACTGGCTACTCAACCAACGTCTCGAAGCTTGTATCAATGCCTGATCTAAAGCTATCTCCCGGCATAAAGTCTCATGATTACCATGTATTGCTGACGCAGATGATTGCCATAGGAATTCGGAATATCCTACCGGTCAATGTTCGGGAGGCTATTATGAACCTGTGCTTTTTCTTTAATGCAATTGGTCAAAAGGTTCTAAGTGAAGAAGATCTTGAGTCATTGGAAAAGAAGCACTATGAAACTTTGTGCGTTCTTGAGATGTATTTTCCACCTGCCTTTTTCGATATCAGCCTTCATTTCACGGGCCATCTTATCAAGGAGATAAAGCTACTTGGTCCTGTGTTCCTTCACCAGATGTATGCGTACGAGAGATTCAACGGCATCTTGAAGTCACTAGTAAGAAATCGAGCTTTCCCCGAGGGCAGCATGGTACAAGGATATTGTACAGAGGAAGCCATTGAGTGGGCTCTAAACTACGCTGACCCGAGTAACCCGGTTGGTGTTCCCAAGTCTCGTCATGAGGGGAGGCTCACAGGCACGGGGACGATCGGGAAGAAGGCTATAATTCCAGATCGAGATTTATTTCATAGGGCTCATTTCCACGTGTTGCAACAAATGGACATTGTGTCTGAGTACTTCGATGAGCACAAGGAGCTGTTGCTTAGAGAGAATCCTGTACACAGTGAATCATGGTTAGCAAAGGAACACATGAACAAATTCTGTGGTTGGCTCCGGAATCGAATTTCACGATCAGATACTCCTATAAGTGAACAACTCAAAATTTTGGCTCTTGGTCCTATATTCACCGTTATGACATACCAAGGGTATGACATAAATGGATACACGTTCTACACCGAACGACAAGATAAGAAAAGCATGTATCAGAATAGTGGTGTACGTGTTGATGCTTACGATGTTAACGGAGAGGACAAAACTGCGTACTATGGTCAAATACAAGAGATATGGGAGCTTGACTTTCACGGTTTTAAAATTGCTCTTTTCCGTTGCAATTGGGTTGATGCAAATAGAGGTGTACAAAAAGACAAGTACGGGTTCGTTAGTGTCGATCTTAGCCGTCACGGATACAAGACGGACCCTTTCGTCCTCGCACAACATGTGGCTCAAGTGTTCTATGTTTCCGACACCACAAACAAAAGACTCAAGGTGGTTATACCTGGAAAACGGCGAATCGTCGGTGTTGAGAATGCGGTCGACGAGGAAGAGTTCGATCAGTTTGATGAGATACCTCCTTTCGCCACCTCAATGATCAAGCCAAGAATACCATCGGCCAACGAAACTCCCTACTTGCGCAACGACCATAAAGAAAAAGTCAAGAATTTCAAAAAACCAAGGGATCAACGGAAAGTAGCAAAATGATTGGGCACACAAGGTATATTAATTGTTCCTTTGTCAAGTATGGGAATTGTGTGACTTTAATTGTTCCTTTGTGAAATATGGTAAAAGTGTGACTTTAATTGTGCCTTTGTGAGATATGATAATGTGTGAATATTTGTGAAGTACGAATTCATATTTGTGAGATATCAATATGTGTGAATTTTCAGTTCCAGAACTGAATGGTTGTGACTTTAATTGTTCTGGACATTCAGTTCTGGAACTGAACAAGAAAGGCGAGACGCGCGTTACCTACGGCGCGTCGCTCATATACCTACTCCGGGAGGAACCCAGGGACCCTGGGGCACTTGTGCCTAAAGAGAGAAAACAAAAAAGAGTTACACCTCGGGGGCCTCAAATGCGCGACGCGCGCTACCTACGGCTCGTCGCTCATATCATCATGCGCGACGCGCCGTAGGTAACGCGTGTCGCGCATAAGACCACGAACAGATTGAACGGGTGAGCCCTCGGGGCCCAGTCCCACACCAATGCGCGACGTGCCGTGGGTACCGCGCGTCGCGCATTCTCCGGTATCTGCAATTATTTTTCCGGTTCTATAAGGGTGTCCGGGCGGAAAAGTGCCTCAGAGAGGCAACAAAAAAAAGTTACACCCCGGTTGGGGGTCCGGGGCCACCGGGCTCAACCCGCAGGGTACCACGAACAGATTGAACTGGTTCGACCGGCAAGGGAGCCCTCGGGCCCAGACCCACACCGCCAGCATGGGCAAAGAGAGGAAACTGCGGCTCAAAGGTACATGTATTGTAAATTCGAAACGGCGAAGACCGCCCAAGCTTATAAGCTGGACGCACTCGCCTTGCGTTGGCGAGGTGGGACAAAATCCCCTCCCAACGCGCGCCTGATCAGGCAACCATCTCGGGGGCCTCAAATGCGCGACGCGCGCTACCTACGGCACGTCGCGCATATTGTCATGCGCGACGCGCCGTAGGTAACGCGTGTCGCGCATAAGACCACGAACAGATTGAACGGGTGAGCCCTCGGGGCCATTCCAACACCAATGCGCGACGTGCCGTGGGTACCGCGCGTCGCGCATTCTCCGGTATCTGCAATTATTTTTCCGGTTCTATAAGGGGGTCCGGGCCGAAAACACTTGTGCCTCAGAGACGCAACAAAAAAAGTTATACCCGGGCTGTGGGTACGGGGCCACCGGGCTCAACCCGCAGGGTACCACGAACAGATTGAACGGGTTCGACCGGCAAGGGAGCCCTCGAGCCCCAGACCCACACCGACAGCATGGGCAAAGAGAGGAAACTGCGGCTAAGAGGTACATGTATTGTAAATTCGAAACGGCAAAGACCGCCCAAGCTTATAAGCTGGACGCACTCGCCTTGCGTTGGCGAGGTGGGACAAAATCCCCTCCCAACGCGCGCCTGATCAGGCAACCATCTCGGGGGCCTCAAATGCGCGACGAGCGCTACCTACGGCGCGTCGCGCATATTGTCATGCGCGACGCGCCGTAGGTAACGCGTGTCGCGCATAAGACCACGAACAGATTGAACGGGTGAGCCCTCGGGGCCCAGTCCCACACCAATGCGCGACGGGCCGTGGGTACCGCGCGTCGCGCATTCCCCGGTTAGAACGCGACGCTCGGCCTTCGGGGACTTAGGTCAAATTTTCAAATCAGATACAACCGTTCTCTGCTCCCCGCCGCCGCGCCGTCGTCTCGCGCCGCCCGTCGTCGTTGAGCCAGACCGTCACTCCCTCGCGGCCCTCGTCCCCGGCCCCGCAGCGCCGCTCCGCGCTATCGGCGCCCCCCGGGCCCGAGCTCCCGTCCCCGCGAGTGCCGCCGCCGTCGAGCCTTCCCCGAGCCGTCGCGCCGTCGTCCCCGGCCCCGCGGCGCCGCCCCAAGCCACCGTAGCGTCGTCCACTGCCGCCGTAGGTGAGCTTTCCCCCTTTCTAATTAGTCACTGTTCATACCCTACATATGGATGTACCAGGGCAAGAAACATCTTCCATGGACCAACCTAGCCAAATAAAAAAAAAGAGCGGTTAATGACCAAAGATTGAGTCATATATTTCAAAAAATGGAGATTACTTTGCGAGAATATGTATCACTAAAGCATTAAGCATGTCTAGGCCTAGGTATGGGATTCATGCGGTTACTCTATGGTTGTATCTGATTCGGAGCGTTTACTCTATGGTTGTATCTGTTTTTTTTTCTTTCTCATGTAGCACGATGTCCAGTGGTCCGGACAGTGTGCAGCAAGCTGCAGGCGGTGAGGACAGTGTGCAGCAACCTACAGATGACAGAGCATCATCAGGACGGCCGGCACGGTCACAGTCAGGAGCTAGCACATCTGGTGCTGGCAGAAAGAAAAGGTCACAGACAAAGTGGCCATCAGATGTGAAAAGTTGTGGCCGGCTCAATTCTGAGGCAGCACCCGAAGAATCGTCAGTCTTGGTGAGATTAGCACGGGTTTGTGGCCTCACTGCCCGGCAAAGGGTGCCACTCACCTTGGAACATTTCGATGACTTGTCTTGGGACGACAAAAAGAGAATCTTCGAAAACAATATTCAACCCTATGTTGAATATCCGATAGAGTTGCACGATAAGGCTACGAAGCATGCTATGAAGATCATCTCTAAAGCCTGGAGGAGCTACAAGAACAAGTAAAGTGTTGTCACTTACTATTGTCATTTACTAACATTTTTTCATTATCTACTGTCACTTATGCAGATTTATTGTTTTGTCGTGCAGGCTTTTAAAGTGTTGGAAGAAGAAAGAGAACCCTTTTGACAAGTATGCGGACTTGACCAAAGAAGCCTGGGACGAGCTTGTTGAAAAGTGGAATACTCCCGAGTTCCAACAGTCAAGTGAGTATTTTCGGGGTCTCCGAGCGCGGAACGAGCTTGACCACCACCTTGGCTCAGCGGGATATGCTGGAAAGCAACGCAAGTGGGAGCAGGAGGATGAGATGCTGGCAGCGAGGGGGATTGAGAATCCCTATGAATCGTTTGAGGGACGGCTGGCACCATTTATGCGTGCTAGGTCAAAGCTCACGGAGGATGGCAATATCAATTTCTACAGCACGAGCGCTGAGGAAGTTGCTCAAAGGGCTTTGATGGAGAGCAGCCAAGGTTCAAATGAAGGAGTGAGGGAGTTTGATGCGCTCACCAGGGCTTTGGGAACCCGTGAGCAACGGGGCCGTGTCCGTGGTGTTTCCAGTCAGTTGACCTGGAAGGAGGGGTTCCCTGAACACAAAGGCAGATACCGGAAGCGGACTCGAGACTCCTCATCAAAGGTTGACATAGATGAGATCAAAAAGCAGGTGAAGATGGAGATGTTTGGAGAGCTGAAGACCATCTTCGAGTCTCAGGGATTGTCATTCCCTGATATGCCGGGGAGTACGATGAGTGAAGAGAGAAGGGACAGCTTCGCTTGTACTGCAGCGGGTGCTTCTCAGAGCAGAGGGACAGAGAGGGCAATTGTGCCTACATCAGTGGAGCCGGATACGATAGATGGCTTGGCTCGTCCGACCCGATGCAGTCTTCTCGTGCAGCTGGTCGGAGATTCATCTTTCATGGAGGTCGGGAACGGGCTTGTGTATCCCGGTATGTCCCAGCTTGAAGGTGTCCAGGTCAGTGCATTGGTCTTTGCCTCTCTTTTCTTTTCTCCTATTTCTTTTTGTTTTTTTTCTTTTGGTATGTACAACTTGCTTGAGATTTAAAGGCTTTGTTGTTGTTGTTGATGTTGTTGCAGGTCAGGGCTGATTGTGCTGTGCTCAAGATTGACTACGTGCATGAGTTTGCTAAGAATATCAAGCTGGAGGTGCCACCAGATGACATGACCACCACTTTGCGGGATGCAGTTGCGAGAAGGGTTCAGTGGCGGAGAGCTGGTATTCATATTGATCCAGCAGATGCAGATTCAGTACCGACCAGTCAACCTCAGCCACAGAGTGCTGCAGTGCCACCGACGTTTTCTGAGCCATGCCCACAGCTGCCGGATACACGGGAATCGTTATCGGAACCGCATCCTCCTGTCCCTACTCAGCCTCAGGTTACCCCCCTCCACCTGTTCCGACAGAGCCAGCTACCGCTCCCAAGAAGCCAAGCAAGGCTAATCCTGTGAGGAAGAAGCAGAGTAGGCCGATGGCGACGAAGCGGGAGATCTCAGAGGGGAAGAAAAAGGTGGAGCGGATAAAACAACCGGTCACAAGGGCTTACACTTCTGAGAATCCAAAGTACAGGGTTGGAAAGGCCTTGCTTAGTGTCTCTGAGCTTCGGGCAGCAGGTCCATATTGTATGGACCTGCACAAGTACTACATGCAAAATGTCAATCAAGCCGAGGAAATCATGGTGTCATTCGAAGAGCGGCACTTTCTGCAGCTTGAGGGCAACGGCAACATCTTTATTGTTGCCTGGAGCGATTTGTTCGACCTTTTCAACCTCGACGCTTTGGATCTTTCTCTCATTCGGTGCTTTGCATTGTAAGTCGATTAAGACTTGTTTCCATTTCAATGCATTTGATATACGTTCAACAATTTAAGTCGTTTCTATTTCAATTCATATGGATCGTGTAGGCACATGCAACAAGAGACAAGGCGTCGAACCGGAAAGAAGTGTGGGTACATTGACCCACAGCTGATGACGGTGACATTTATGCTGACAGATAGAGATAGCTTGGTCAGGTGCGCACATGCAACAATTAAACTTGTTTTCATTTCAACTTGTAGCCACATGTAGTCACTTGTTTCCATTTAACACATGTAACCGCTTGTTTCCATTTCAACTTGGTTAGGTACATGGTGAAGTGCATGCGAGTACATGCTGACAAGGAGCACATTGTGGTGCCGTACAACCCAGGCAACCATTGGGTTACACTCATCATCAATGTCAGGAGCAAGCAAGTCTTCTACCTTGACTCGAGCATTCCATCAGATGAGTCGGGCGCGCCTCAGATACGTGATTATTCTCTAGTCATCTCAATCCTTGACGAGTAAGTTTGTTGTTTGCTTTAGTTTTTTATCATTTGCCCAATTCAGAAGCATTTGTAATATAACATCCGGATGTCTGTGTTTAGGTCTCTTGACAGGCATCTTAGGGCCAAAGAAGGATACAAAGAGCAACGTCAAGCTGCGTTTACACATCACACCGCGTGGACGGTAACTACTATAACTAAATCGCTTTACTATTACGATGTTTTCTTGGTTCTAAGTGTCGCAAAATGCTAATTTCTATCTATCTTTGACATGTAGTGCACACGGCAACCCTCGGGTAACTCATGTGGGTTCTATGTTTGCCACAACATGCTTCTAGTTGCAGAGAAACCGGATTTCACGGTAAGAATTATCACGTGTTATAAATAAAAAAAATCTGTCTTCATCTTGTATTCTAACTGCTTGTAATTATATTTCGAAGGACGAAGATGATTATTTCAATCAAACGACGCTTGGTAACGTGAAGGATATCCGAGAGAGGCTAGCGGGATTCCTCATGATGGAGGTGGTCAACACAAAGGGGGAGTTCCATCCACGATAGCACGGCCCGCAACATTGAGCTAGATTGAGAGACTTGCTTTGCATGTACTCTATTGTTCTTATCGATCATTGTTGCTAATTGATTGTACATGTGTTATATAATACCATCTTTCCTTGTGTGTATCGCACTATGTGAATTGTATGGATGCGTGCGATGATTGCGGTGAATTCTGTGAATTGAAATCTTTTGCAGGTATTTGATTGCAGCTGCCAAATCCTGGCTAGTTCCAGGATGCAGCTGGGGAAAGAAAAGGCCCCTGTTGGAGGTAGACTAATGCAAGACACGCCTCGCTTGGGGCGCGACTCTCAATAGGCTCCCAGGGCCACCTGTGTGAAGCCAAAGCAAGACGAGCCGTAAATGAGGCGCGTCTCCCATCTGTGACTAATGCGAGACCCGTCTAGCCTAGAGCTCGTCTCGCATTTGGCTCCCAGTGGCGCCTGTGTGAAGCCAAGGCGAGACGCGCTGTAATTGAGGCGCGTCTCCCATCTGTGACTAATGCGAGACCCGCCTAGCTTAGAGCGCATCTCGCATTTGGCTCCCAGGAGTGCCTGTGTGAAGCCAAGGCGAGACGCGCCGTAAATGAGGCGCGTCTCCGATCTTTGACTAATGCGAGACCCGCCTAGCCTAGAGCGCGTCTCGCATTTTGCTCCCAGGGCCTGTGTGAAGCCAAGGCGAGACGCGCCGTAAGTGAGGCGCATCTCTCATCTTAGACTAATGCGAGACCCGCCTAGCCTAGAGCGTGTCTTGCATTTGGCTCCCAGGGAAGCCTGTGTGAAGCCAAGGCGAGACGAGCCGTAAGTGAGGCGTGTCTTGCGTTTTGGTAATCTGAGACGAGCGTGAGGCGCGTCTCAGATTACTTTTTTATCTGCGACGCGGTAATGCGGGACGCGACCCCTGCGCGTCTAGCATTTTGCCTAGGGCGCGTCTCAGATTAGGGCTTCTGGCGTAGTGGCGGGGGTATTTGTAGGCCGGCGAGGGGCTGGAAGGAGGGAGGCGCGGTGGAGGCCGGTGGCGGCAGTAATGGAGGTGGGGCGGCGGTGGTACGGGGGAGCAAGGCCGGGGAGGGGCTGGTCGTCGCTGCGCAGAGCAGGGGTTGGCGCGTAGCGGGGAGAGACGGCCTGGGGGCGTGCGGCGCAGGAGCAGGCGGCCCGTGGCACGACGACGCGCGGCAGCCGGCTCTGCTTGGTGCCGTGGCCGGCAGGGGCAACACGAGTGCCGAGACGGCACGGCGGGGTACGGCGCGCGCAGAGGAGGGGCCTGGTTAGGCCGGCACTGTGGCGTCGTCAATGGGGAGAGGGCGGTGGTGGTGGTGGTGACCGGCGCCGAGCTCTGCTCGGTGCTGTGCTGCGTGCAGGGGAGCGAAGGAAGCAGGAACAGAGAAAGGAGAAAGGAGAAAGAAGAGGAAAAGGGGTAGGGGAAAAGAAAAGGAGGGAGGGGGGAGGTCCTGCGTCGGCGGGATTCGCGGCGAGGTCGCGCGCGTGCGACGCGACGCGTGAGGGGAAAGAGCCGTGTCGGCGGAATTCGCGGCGACGGTCGCGAGTGCGGAGTTGAGCATGCGGCACGTCGCGGGGGTCGAGGAAAGAAAAAGGATGGTGGTCAATCAGGCGGCGAAAAGTCGGGAGATGTGTCGGGCGATTAGGGGTTCGGACGGTAAGGGTTTAGGATCGACCCGAGTTTGTCGAGAGAATATTTTCTAGCGAGCGATTCGTGCTGTAATTTAGATTAGGTAGAAACGCGGGCGTTACAGTCTGTTTGCATGATCTCCATAAAACAGCAGCACCGCCAAGAGTGAAAACGTATCCACTAGTGGCATACAGCTCATCTAGATCCGATATCCAATTAGCATCGCTGTATCCTTCCAGTACTGCAGAAAAATCGGAATAATGAATGTCGTATTCCATAGTACCCACCAAGTAGTGCATTACGCGCTCAAGCGCACGCCAATGATCATCTCCCGGATTACTAGTAAAGCGGCTCAACTTGCTAACAGCAAAAGAGATGTCAGGCCTCGTTGCACTCGCAAGATACATGAGTGAGCCAATCATCTGTGAATATCTCAATTGGTCTCTGCCAATTCTTTTGTTCTTTCGAAGGATCAAGCTCGGATCATAGGGAGTTGGACTAGATTTGCTATCCCTATAGCCAAACCGATTCAACATTTTCTCCACATAATGGGATTGTGAAAGGATAATCCCATTCTCTCCCTTGATCAGCTTGATGTTGAGAATAACATCAGCCTCACCAAGATCTTTCATATCAAAGTTTTGACACAAGAATATCTTGACCTCGTTGATTACATCAAGACTAGTGCCAAAGATCAGTATGTCATCGATATACAAACACAATATAACTTCTTGGCCCCTACCATAGCGGTAATACACACATCGATCAGCCTCATTGACACTAAAGCCTGCTGATATGAGTGTCGAGTTGAATTTCTCATGCCATTGCTTAGGTGGTTGCTTCAGGAAATACAAAGATTTATACAACTTGCACACCTTGTTCTCATGACCCTCTACTACAAACCCATTAGGCTGTGTCATGTAGATTTTCTATTCCAGCTCTCCGTTGAGGAAAGCTGTCTTAACATCCATCTGATGGATGAGAAGACCATGCGAGGCAGCCAGGGAGAGTAGAACACGAATTGTGGTCAATTCTTGCAATAGGTGAGTAAGTATCAAAGAAATCTTCGCCTTCTTTCTATGTGTAACCCTGAGACGAGCCTTGTACTTATCAATAGTACCATCAGGCTTAAGCTTTTTTTTGAACACCCACTTGCAACCCACAGGTTTGCAACCATACGGTCTTTCGACCAGCTCCCAAGTTCTATTGGAGAGAACGGAGTCCATCTCGCTATGGACAGCTTCTTTCCAATCATCCGCATCAGGAGATGAGAATGCCTCAGTGATTATTTTGGGAGAATCATCTATGAGATAAACAGTGAAATCATCACCAGTCTTTTGCCTCTTGCTCCTCCTAGGAGCATCACTGTAAATCTTCTGATGATTTGATTCAAGTGTGTATTCATCATGCTCAGTAAATTCAACAGATTTAGGAGTTGTATTCACTGTTTCATTCAGAGGTAATAAGGATATAACATGCGAGTCTTTTGTAGGAAAAATATTCTCAAAGAAAGTAGCATCATGAGACTCAAACAGTGAATTTACATGCTTATCAGGTACCTCATATTTAACTACTAGAAATCTATAAGCAATGCTATGATGTGCATAACCCAAAAAGATACAATCCACAGTTTTAAATCCCAGCTTGCGCTTCTTGTTGATTGGCACATTCACCTTGGCCAAACAACCCCACGTGCGCAAGTAAGAGAGTGAAGGTCTTCTCCCAATCCACTCCTCGTAAGGAGTCTTTTCCTTATTCAATACTGCCTCCCCCCACCATGCCTTAGATAATCCAGCGGTGTCTAACATGGAGTTAACCAAGTAAGACAACGTGCGATTCTTTCTTTCGGCAACCCCGTTTGATTCCGGTGAATAGGGAGGCGTCCTCTCATGAATAATGCTGTGTTCCGAAGTCAAAATCGTTAGAGAAATATTCACCTCCTCGATCGGACCTAAGTCGTTTGATCTTTTTCTCAAGTTGGGTTTCTACTTTAGCCTTATAGATTTTAAAGCAGTTAAGAGCCTCATCTTTCATTTTCAACAAGTACACGTAGCAAAATCTAGTTGCATCGTCAATCAAGGTCATGAAATATCTTTTTCCACCTTCTGTTAACACGCCATTCATCTCACAGATATCTGAATGGACGAGTTCTAGAGGTGCCAAATATCTCTCCTCTGCCACCTTGTGAGGTTTTCGAGGTTGCTTAGACTGCACACAACTATGGCACTTAGAACCTTTGACTATGGAAAAATTCAGAATTAAACTCATGGTGGAAAGTCGAAACATAGAGCCAAAATTCAGATGACATAAACGCGAGTGCCAAACAGATGCATCGCTCCCATTTATACCATCAGAAATTAAGTTCACGGACTTATTATAGTAATCTGAAACTGAAAAACGGAACAAGCTCCCGCACTCATAGCCTTTACCGATAAATTGTTCACACTTAGACACGACAAATTTATTGGACTCAATCACTACTTTAAAACCATCCCGACACAAAAGGGAGCCACTAACTAGATTCTTGCCGATAGTAGGGACATGCTGCACGTTCTTCAGCTGCGCGATCTTTCCCGAAGTAAGCTTCAGATCGACCGTGCCAATACCATGAACAGTAGCATGCGACCCATTGCCCATCATCACGGTAGAATTCTGAGCAGTCTGGTAAGAAGAAAATAAGGTAGCATTGTTCTGAACATTTGCACCAGTATCAAGCCACAAACTAGTAGATTGAAATACTGAAAAAAACCGAAGGTATAGAATTATACCCACTGGTTTCCACTCCAGCCATGGTGACCGTGTTCACATTCTTCTGCTCAGGTGAAGGGTTCCTTCCTTTGCGGTGTGGGCATTTATTTGTCCAATGATCAGTAGATCCACACACAAAACAGCCTTGACCTTCTTTGAACTTTTTCTTCTTGAAAGTAGTGATAGGCTGCGGCTTGATCTTTTTTCCCTTGCCCTTGCCTTTGCCATGAGACTTTTAAACCATGTTGGCGCTAGTCTGGCCCTCAGCATCCTTAGATCACCCATCCTTGGCCCGAACTTTTTCCTCAACATCAAGGGATGCTATCAGATCAGACACTGATATCTCCATCCTCTTGTGTTTGAGAGTAGTGGCGAAATCCCTCCATGAAGGAGGCAACTTGGCAATGATGCCACCAGCCACAAACTTGTCGGGTAGGTTGATCTTGAGGTGCTCAAGCTCCTTGGCCATGCAATGTATCTCATGAGCCTGCACGACTATAGATTTCCCATCGGTCATCTTGTAGTCATGGCACTGCTCTATCATGTACAGCTCATCGCCAGCGTCTGTGCCGCCATAATAGGCCTCCAGGGCGTCCCACAACTTTTTAGCGTCTGTGTGATGAAGGTACACATCCTGTAGACGATCTACAAGTATACCGATCACAGCGCCCACAAAAAGTTTGTTGGCCTCGGTAAAGGCCTTCTCCTGCTCAGGGGTAAGAGGCCCCTCAGGTTTGCCCTTGAACGCCCACAGCAGGTTTGCCCTTGAACACCCACAACACGTTCATGGCAGAGAGCCACAGAATCACTCTCGTTTGCAATCTCTTAAAGTGCTCGCCAGAGAACTTCTCGGGTCTCAGAGCATCAACAAATCCAGCCATAAAACTGAAATTCCTATGATAAGATTTTTGGATTATTGGAAAAAATAGGAGTTTCAGTTTTAAATTAATCCGAAGATAAATAATGACTATGACGAAAATTGCGTACAGAAAATGAATAGATCTAAACATGCTCATAATGTAATTTAAGATAAAATATTGCAGCAACAAGATCAACTCTAACCAGATCATATTAGGTATGAAAGATACAGTTAGGGATAGAAAACCGTACCTTTCTTGTCCGACTGGTATAACCAGGCAAAAAGGATGACGGCGACGATCAGCACCTCCGCGCGCTTGACGACGCCGAGTCGCGCCCCACTGACGAGGAGGTAGACGAGCCGTGGTGATGAGTACGTAGTGGATGGCAATGTGGAAGCGTTTGAGCAGTCGCGCAGAGCGCTTCCCAAAAACCTTATTCGCCCTCTCCCGGTGCAGGATCGCTGAGGATGAGGTTCCGAAGATTTGCTCTCCCGATTGCCGGTGCACGCCGACGAATGGGATGAAGTAGCGTACGCGGCAGCGTAGCAAACAGATTGAGGCGTATTGTGCGTTGTAGGTTTTCTCTCTATTGTGTATCTTCTGTGCCGGCACCCGCGCGTATTTATAAAGAGAACCGCTAGGGTTTTGGCGTCCGAGTCGGTTACGAGTTCTAAAAATCAACGCGTGAAAGCCGTAACAGATTCAAAGTGGCAAAAGGAAGCCGCCGGGGAACAATCGGCTTTCTACAGCCTTCGCCCGAGACCGAAGAGCTGATTCATACGAAACAATCGCCGCAAGGGTTGGATCCGGATTTTGGCGGACCATTCACGCGCACGTCGCGTGCGCGCGCTCTTCGCCCGAAGCCCGAGCCCGGCCCGGCGAGGCGAGGCGAGCGAGCGGGCGCGTGTTCTTCCTTCTTCCTCTCACCCACACTTGCAAGAGCATGAAGAGCATCTAACTATTTAAGTTAGATTCCCTCCACCTCCACTAGCAAGGTGGGACTAACTTGTTGGCATGTATCTATACACTAATGGGTCTTTGAGATTTTATAGGAATTATTTGGATTTATATGGCCTAGGCCCAAATATTCCAACAATTTATAGGACTATAGCGCTGACGTATTTCGGTGGGAAGCGCGGCGGGAGGGTCTTCGGCGTGCAGTGCAGCTTCCGATTTGAGACGTATCCTTTCTTCTCCGGCCGCCCGCTACTGCAACTCCCGGGGCCGCCACCGCCAGTGAACGTGACGCCGCGGATCACCGGCCAAGGTTAGTTTCTTAAACAGAAACCGCATAGCTTGCGGCTGCGGTTTTTGGTTGATGATGATTTCTTTTTGTGAAGATTCTTTTTTGAAAGAACGGGTACCCTTTGATGACTTTCAGGGAGAAGAAGAGAGAGAACAGGACTGGTCTTGACCATTTCATTGCCTTTATTAGCTGCTGCAATATTCGCTCTCGCAGTGACAAGCTTTTGCTTTTGGAGAAGACGAACAGCAGCACAAAAGGACTCAGGAAAATCATGTAAGCCTGGCTACTAAGTTCATTAACCATTTTAAATCATGTACAGTTTCTCAGTTATAAGAAAGTACTTTTGATTACTTCTTCTAATAGAATTTTTGTGACTATTTTGTAATAGTTGACTACATACATATTTTGATTAACAGGATGTCTATATTAAAAAAACACATTCACCAACTTATAATAAGGTGGCAATCAAATTTCACAAAAGAAAATCTTTTGTATATAAGCTCTATGTATCACTGTGTATCTATTCTGTTCAAAACAGATTGTACTAATCCAGACGACATTCAAAGCATCGATCCACTCATTCTTGACCTATCAACTCTACGGGAAGCCACGGATAACTTTGCTGAAAGCAACAAGCTTGGCCAAGGAGGGTTCGGTGTGGTTTATAAGGTAGTAGAAATCATATTAAAATCTTATATGTGTTGGTGCTATAGCTCTCAGATGATCATTGAATGTGCCTTTTGGTTTTGGCTTCATAAGCGCAGGGCATTCTCTCTGATGGCCAAGAAATAGCGGTGAAGAGGCTCTCATTTGGCTCCAGACAGGCACTAGAAGAGCTGAAAACAGTTCTAGTTGCCAAGCTCCAACACAAGAACCTCGTGAGGCTCCTAGGCGTTTGCTTCGAAGAAGATGAGAAACTGATTGTTTATGGATACATGCCACACAGGTGTTGCAAATTATAACAAACATGAACATGAGTATACTTATAGTTGGTACTCAGCAAATATTGGGAATTATATGATATGAAGATCAAAATTAAGGAAATATTGACTGGCTTACTGCAATAAGCAACTTTAATTGGTCAAATTTTATTAGCACCTAATTACTAAGGTATAAGTATATATCAAAACCTACATTGAAAAAAGCAGAACACCCACATTAAAAGAAACAGAACAGATATAGCATAAGCATATCCAAAACCATAAATATGGTTTACGATTTAATTCATCTTAAAGTTCATTAATCATGCGAGGATCCAAGCCGCTCGTAACCGCGAGCATCGCTAATATATCAGTTTTCACTCTGCAGATGTTGTACACTTTACCCATACTTCGTGTCTCCCATGTCGCCCGAGGTAGCTAGCCTCTTAAACACTTCCGATGTGAGTAGCAAGGGATTCACTATGAGAGCTTTATAAAGATTCCCTAACTTGCAATGATCCGCTAAGCTTTCAGGCCGCAGTGGTCGTAACCCTCCCTAGTGAGGTGGTACTTTAGCCAAGGACCGTAAACAAAGCCTCTAAGAGGACCGAGCTATATCCCATCAACGCACTCCCCTCTTGCCCTTCGGTAAGATCATCACAAGTTAGAGTTTCTAATTAATTAGGCAAGACCATAGCCATATAGTACTATGGTCGCACTGTTTTTCTGGGTGGTTCTTCATATTCTGATTAAAGCATATGATCTTGTGATTAACAACATAAAGAGCATGAACCTAGATAAAATAGGTGTAGTATCATTATTGTTGTCATCACGGTTATAAATTATTCCCAAACCGGAATCAATTATAGCCACTAAGAAGAAGCTAACCAACACAAAGTTAAATCTCAGGTTGACAAGGAATGATAACAAAGACTAGGCATATCCTTAATTAGGATCCATCAAAATTAGGATACATGCATGCATATAGAAAAGTTGTATTTATTGTGATTATTAGGATAAAAGAATGATCAAACTTGCCTTTCTTCTAGAGAATAGAAGCTCGTGTCTTCAACTCTTGTTCTTGAAACTTTAAATCTTCAAAACTCTTCGATTGCGCTCCTTCTAACATCACACAAGCATTGGACCAAAGCACAACAATAAATAAAGAAACAAGAACAACTAAGAACAGATACACCAAATGAAACAAAAACTTTAAAAAAGTGTACTAAAGGAGAGGCCTCGTTGCTACGGTCACGAAAGCGCAAGAAATATGGAAAATGGAGTTAGGGTTGAAAAGAAGCGGCTATCAGAATATTTATGTTATAAAAAAATAAAAGAACTATAAGCTTCATTTATTTTAATTAGAAAACAAATGTGAAGGATATTTAAAAGAAATATCCAGGTTATAATTAACTTAAATTATATTTGTATTTGTAAAGGTGAAGTAGAACTTAGTTAATTTAATTTGTGATTGTCTATGTATAAATTACGCTAATTAAATAATTAATTAGAAAAGAAACTGGTGAGAGCATCTAAATGTCGAACTTTATGGTTCGTGTTGAACTAAACAAATTAAATTACAAACACATTTGATTTGATATTAATCAAGTTACGTTAATTATGAAAACCGAAGTAAAGACTTAATTAGATTTTATTTACAAAAATTAGATAAGACAACATTAATCAAATTAAATCTATATTTAATTTTAAAAATAGAAACTATGGTACAACAATACTACTAAACGATAGCTTAGGGTTTTAGAAGACTAACACGAAAAGAACGGATCAAAACAGATCTAAAATGCAAAATCTACAAAAGAAACAAGGTTTCAGAGATCTAGTCGCAATTAACTATAGATTTCAGGAGCTAGCAGGGAAGATTTGCGAGACATAGCAAACTGTGCTCGCAAATAGATCAAAGTTTAGGGTTAGATGTGTAAAACATCATGGCTTGGTTAGGATTCAATAGATCTAAACTTATAGGTGGTTTTCTGTAGATTTTGCAAGATACAAGAAAGATATGAAAATTACATGATTCGCTAGGGGTCTCATCGCAAAAGCTCAAGGTGTTCCTGGGCATGGCCGCTGCCGCCGTCGGCATTGTTGGCTGGATTCCCAGCGATTCCAAGCATGAGAGAGCGCGAGGAGCAGGGCAAAAGAAAGAGTAGATGGAGCGGGTTCTATTTTACCGCTTACCCATGGCGGGGAGGCACTGTGGCGGCGAGAATCTCACTGGAAGAGGGGGCGGCGCACTGCTCCGGGGCGGCGGCGCTGCTGTTCGTGGCAAGCAGACAGGAGGCGTTCATGGCGAGGTAAACCTGGGTGGCGGCGCAGGAGGGTGGCGGCGTTGGGCAGATGCAGGGGGGTGTGGCGTGAGGTGAAGGGGCAGCTGTCGCTCAAGGCCGAGCAAGGCAGATGCGTGCTTCGCATGGGGAGGCACGGCAGCAGGTACGCAGGGGGGCGAGGGGCGGGTGCAGGGGGAGCGGTGGCGCCAGCCTGGGCGACGCGAGGAGGGGACGCGCGCAGCGGTTGGGGGCGCTCCTAGTTGAGGAGGCATGCGCGGCTGCAGGGGACGCGAGGCTCCTGGATTTAGAGCAAGAACAATAGTTTAGCCCGCTGCCGACTACAAGAGTTTGCTATGTCATCTAAAGTTAATATTGTAGTCAACAAATATAATAGATTGGCTATTATGTTGGCTAAAAGAGTGTTGCGTAATTAATATTAGACCCACTTGCATACTCTCATTCTCTCACCTCAGTCTGGGAATTTGTACTATAGCCAGTTATGAGCTGGCTACTATCCTACAGTCAGCTCCTTCTCTCTCTTCTCTCTTCTCTCCTCCACCTCAGCATAAATATAATAAAATAAAACTTATAGCCAGCTGACTAGTTCTTACTGTACTCTTACGACGCGTGCGTCGGAGCAGGGAGCGCGAGCAGAGAGGATGCGAACCTAGGGTTCTGCGTAGGTTTTATAGGGGCAGGGCTGTTGTGTCGTGCAAAGCACGCACGCCAACAGGCTGACGGCGGCGTTCTGCAGCATGCCCGGACTCGGCCTAGGCTGCAGCATGAGTCTAGACAGGTTGGACCCAGCTTGGCTGCTCGGCCCGTTAGGCATAAAGGCCTACCAGCAGGCAAAAACAAAAAGAGCGGATTGGGAGGATCGGTTTCGGGTGGAAAAAGAACGAGCTATCCACGCAAACAGGACGCTCGGGAGAGCAGACCGGAAAGAGAAAGAATGGAGAGAGGGTCAAGCGGGCTGCTCAACACGGATGGCTAGGCTTGTGTGGCGCACATGCTGAGGATAGCCACGCGAGCTATCCGATTTCGGATGAAACGAAAACAGCATGGAGCGAACAGTTTGCTCAACCTACCGGTGGTAAGGGAATGTGCAGCCGGATCGGACTCGATTAATGAGTCCTAGCAGGCACACGTAGCAAAGTTAAGTTTGGTATGACATAGGTGCCGTGTCAAGTAACGAAAAGAGAGGATGGGGATGGCGGTAATATCAGGTTTAGGTGTTGACGAGTCAGACCAGTACCGTGCAGCAGCAATGTAGGTTGCAGAGCTAACACTTACAACATCGGACCATCATTGGAAAACATCAAGAGAGTTACGGGGCACCGTTTGAAGTGTGATTTGGTCAAGGAGAAAGATCAGAGAATGAGAAACTCACTGGAGCAGTTTAGGGTAACGGACACCACAGATGAGAAAAAGGATGGATGGTGATGAAATGGCTCGGTCTGGCAACGACGAGAAATTGGGAACTATACATTGAGGATAAGAAAGAAATGGAAAATGATTTTGGGAGTTTTCCCATCTCACGAAAAGGCTTGTAGATAACATCAACTCAGTGGAAGAAGGCGATCGACTGTGAGAGGCTATCAGCTAGCTTCGACAAACTTCGGGAAGGAACAACAAAGGGGAAAATAAGAGGTTTGATTCAATACATCAAATGAAAGCTTTTGATTAATTTTTTATCAATAAAATGTGACAGATGACGTTATGGCGGTGGGCAAGCTCAAGCTTATACGCGGCATGATTCTAGGATTTAAGATGGATCGAATAAGAAACGAGTTGAATCCAGTTCAAGATGAAAAGAAAAAGAATTTATTTTCCAAAATATATGAAGGCTTAAAATAAATCTAGAAAAGTCTAGATCAATATTTTCAAACCAAGAAAAATATATCCAGAAGAATTCTAAAAAATTCGAGAAAAACTCTGGAGATAATTTGGAACATGAGGGTTCCAAAGAAAATACTTATAATTTGAGAAAAAAAATTTAGAACCTTCCAATAAATGGATTTGGCTCTACGAAAAAGGAGAATAATTGCCAGAAAAATCTGAAAATTCTTGAAAAACCCTAAAGATGGATGAACATATTCTAAAAGATATTCATCCTAATATTAAATATCTTAGGGTGTGACAGGCTGTTTCTCAAAATGACACATTCACACTGGCATGCAAATCGTCAGGGCCATGAAAGAAGCGCACCTTCTTCTTTTTTCTTTGGGTAGTGCATGACAGAGAACACTTTCTTGTTTGGATGACAGATTCTAAGAAAAGTAAAGACTTGGATTGGGGGAGGAGACTCAAGATTGTAAACGGAGTTGCTCCAGGCTTGCAATATCTTCATGAAGAGTCTCAACTGAAGATAGTTCATCGAGACCTCAAACCAAGCAACGTGCTACTTGACTCTGATTACAACCAAAGATCTCAGACTTTGGCTTAGCAAAACTCTTTGACATGAATCAGTCCCAAGGTGTCACTAGTCATATTGCTGGAACATAGTAAGCATCATTCTGCGTTTCCTTGACAAAGCATCAAAAGATAGCATACGCATATCAGCCAATGATGTTAACTTTTTTGTTCATATTTCAACCATAATTTGCTTGGTTCAAATTTCAGCGGATACATGGCACCGGAATACGCGATGCACGGGCAGTACTCAGTCAAGTCGGACGTTTTCAGTCTTGGTGTTTTGTTCTTGGAGATGGTCACAGGGAGGAAGAACACTACCTTCGATGACTCGAGCAATATGTTGACCTCTTAAGCCTTGTGAGCACTTGTGCAGCTAAAGAGTCCATACAGAACTACTGTAATTTCTTTCTTGTAAGAGCGAGATAACTGACCACATACTGTATGTGCAGGTGTGGGAGCACTGGAGCACGGGGACAATCGCAGAGTTGCTGGATCCATTCCTGCTGGGACGCGGAGCTCCTCAAGACCAGATGTCGAAGCTCGTCCACATCGGGCTGCTCTGTGTCCAGGACAGCCCTGCAGATAGGCCGGCGCCGTCATCTGTAAACGTCATGCTTGGCAGCGACACGGTGTCGCTCCAGGTCCCGTCATAACCAACATTTTGCATTCCAGAGATGGAAGACTCGGATGGCAGGGCGATGAAGTTGCAGTCCACCGGCAGGTCAAGGGCTCCAATGTCGCCGAACGAGGTGACGCTCACAGAGCTTGAACCAAGATGAGTCTGAGCCTTCCATGGCATCACGCGGCCGCCGAATACTACTCTTGCTTCTTGACGAATAAGTCTCCTGGTGCCCGGACAAATCCTACCCCCAAGCGTTTGTGCTTGCAGAATTTACATGGGTTCGACTCATACTAGATAATGTTCAGGGTCAGGTAGGGTATCTGGCATGCAATTTTATTCGGTTTGTTGTCTTGTGTATGGTTTGCATGTTTCACTTGTGTCACTTTCCTCTATCATATGAAAAATTCCTACCTGACAGTGGACATCACTGTATTTTATTTGCCTTATAAGTGGTTGGTTGGTACATGCCATTTCTTAAATGCTAATGTTGAAATCTGGTTAGCAGCCTCCATAAATAATTCAGAAAAATATTCTTGTTGTCCAACTCACCTTGTCTTCTGCTGGCCGGTGCCGCAGGCGTCGCCACGAACATGGGAAGCTGCAGCAGCGGTTGGCCGGAGAAGAAAGGGTACACCTCATACCGGAAGCTGCACCACACCCCAAAAACCCCTCCGCCATTCCTCCCGCCGAAATAGCTCGGCAGTAGCTGGCTGATGATGGTGTTCAGACAGGTCCGGCAGATGTCCACCGTCCTGTCCGGCGTGCACTGAGCCAGAGCGTAAATCATGGGGCCGCTCTCGTCGCCGAAGCCTACCACCCCCGTGGCGAACCTCGCCGACGAGTTCTCCGCCGCGTAGTCGGCGGTGGCGTTGACGAGCCGGCCGACGGTGGCGTCGAACGCCCCCGCCGCGCTCCGCGCCCGCGCGTCCGCGGGCGCCGCCAGCTGAGGGCCCTGCAGGATGTACGTGTTGACGATGTAGTCGTCGTCAAGGAAGAAGTTGCGGTTGGAGAAGCGGAGCTGGCAGAGGTCGTAGAAGGCCATGGCGTCCTTGAAGAGCGGGCACCCTTCCTGCGCGCCGCGGAAGGCGGTGGCGACGCAGCGCCCGCAGGCGGAGGCGTTGGCGTCGCCGCGGCAGAGGGCGAGCGCGTAGACGATGTCCGGGACGGCGCCGACGCTGCCCGTGGCGTAGAGGAACGCGGCGGAGGAGGCGTTCCTGGGGAGCGTGGCGGCGAGGCGGTTGATGTTGGCTTGGTAGGTGCTGTTCGCCGTGTACTTGCCGCTGACGGGCTCGGGGCCGCACAGCAGCCACGGCGGCGGCGGCGGCTGGTCTTGGGCGGCGGCGGCGAGAGGCGCTTGGAGGGCGAGGGCGAGGAGGAGAAAGGCTGCGGCGGCAACGCCCGCGAGATGGGGAGGGAAGCCGTGCGGCGTTGGCCGCCGCGTGGCCATGGTTGCCGCTGACTCGCCGTTGCGACACGACAGATGAGGAGAACTTTGCTGGTATCGGATATCAAGAAGACATGGCGGAGTTGCCTGGGCAGAAGGATGGTTCATTTGACTTGCCCTTGCTAGCCATTCATGTGAAGCAGCAACAGCAACCGCCGCCCCACATGCCCGAATGCAAAAACACACTATCAGGAAAGAAAGGATAAAAAAAATACGAAATGCACGTGAAAATAAATTATAAAAACATAGGAAATCTTGACATGGAGGTGTTTTACTTGGAGGATAGCAATTTTGAGGCGAATACGACTCATACTCAAGCCAACCTAGCGGATCCATGGCGGAAAATGGTCTCATCTGAGATCTGACGCAAAAAAAAAATCACGATTCAGAAATCATGGCAAATGGGACTCACAAATTAAACCGCGGGAGCACCTGACTTATGTAGAGCTCCATCTAATTCTGATTTTCTATAAAAACTAATTCTCTGAGAGAGGTGATTTTGTGGTTCAAACTCGAAAGTGATTATCTTTCCAAGAGAGAGAGAGAGCGCTCCAGATATTTTCAGCTACTGTGTTTCCCTTTCCTACGCTTGCACTGGTGGGTGCTCGGCAATCGGCTAGCTCTGCCGCCGACGGCGCCGGGACCGGACTGAAAGCAACCAGGTACGTTTAGGAAACGTTCTCACCTCTACAGAGGCCGTGTAGCTTTGTTAATATATGCAGAGAAGAGCCCTCTGCATGGTGTATAAATCACCAACCGAAATCAAGGAGATGCCGATACTATACCTTTCTATTTTTACAACAACCATATCCGGACTTTCCTATCTTTACAACCTAGGAACTTTCTACACAATTCTACACATCAGGACTCCATGATTTCGGTTGGTTTGTTTCCATACAAAGTATATGTTACAATATTATCTAACAGCCCCTCTCAATCATAACTTTACTAAGTTAAGATTGCGTCTGAAATTATGCAGTTTGTCTCTTGTAAGAGCCTTGGTGAATCCATCAGCAACTTGATCATGTGTTGATATAAACCGAACCTGCAGAAGTTTCCGAGCCACACGTTCTCTCACAAAATGAAAATCAATTTCAATACGTTTTGTACGAGCATGAAACACAAGATTCGCTGTGAGATAAGTGGCCCCTAAATTATCACACCATAACCTTGCTGCAGGTGGCGTTGGAACTTTTAGTTCCTTAAGAAGTGATTGCACCCAGATAACTTCTGCTGTTGCATTGGCTAGAGCTTTATGTTCAGCTTCTGTACTTGACCTTGATACAGTGGCTTGTTTTCTTGCACTCCATGATACAAGATTACTGCTAACGAAAATTGCAAATCCTCCTGTTGATCTTCTATCATCAATGTCTCCTGCCCAGTCTGCGTTAGAGAAGGCACTCACAAGCATAGATCGGCACTTGTTTATGCTCATGCCAATATCACACGTGAGTTTTACATATATAAGAATCCTTTTGACTGCAGACCAGTGAGCTGTAGTAGGACAATGTAGAAACTGACAGACTCTGTTAATTGCGAAAGAAATATCTGGCCGAGTTAAGGTCAAGTACTGTATTGCACCAACTACACTTCTATATCGTGTAGCATCTTCAGGTCCAAGAGGTTCACCTTCCTTAATGCTTAATTTTTCAGCAACCAATAGAGGTGTAGCCATGGGTTTGCATTGAGTCATGCCAACCCGTTTAAGAATATCTGAAGCATATTTACTTTGTGATAAATGAATACCATCACGTACCTTATTCACCTCTATGCCAAGGAAGTAATGTAATGTACCTAAATCCTTTAGGGCGAAATCTGACTTGAGATCCTTCAGCAATGCTGACACTGCTTCTGAGGAAGAGCTGACTACTATAATGTCATCTACGTAAACCAACAAGAAGATGCTAACATTGCCTTTATTAAATATGAACAATGAAGTATCGGCCTTAGAGGGGCAGAAACCAAGTTGCTGCAGTTTACCACTCAACCTTGAGTACCAAGCTCTGGGGGGCTGTTTCAGACCATATATTGCTTTATCCAACTTGCATACATGATATGGGAATTTACTATCTTCATAACCTGGTGGTTGTCTCATGTAGACATCCTCCTCAAGAACACCATGAAGAAACGCGTTCTTTACATCTAGCTGCCTAAGACACCAGCCTCTAGACACTGCTATAGAAAGCACCACTCTGATAGTAGCAGCTTTGACAGCAGGGCTAAAAGTATCCTCATAATCTATCCCATATCTCTGTTTAAATCCCTTTGCTACCAATCGAGCCTTATATCTGTCTATGCTGCCATCTGCCTTTCTTTTAATTTTGTATACCCATTTGCAATCGATAAGATTTTTTCCTTCCTGTGCTGGTACTAAATGCCATGTTTTGTTATCTTGCAAGGCACTAAATTCCTCATCCATAGCATGTTTCCAATTTTTATTACCAAGAGCTTTAGATAAATCATGTGGTTCATTACCAACCGCTAAGCATCCATTGCCATACCTTATAGTGCCATCTGTGTATGCTTTTTGGTTTTCTGATCCGTTGGTCCGGCGTGGAAGATTTGTTGCTGCAGCATTATCTGATACAGAAGACCCAGTGCCAGGGACATCCTGATGTGAATCCATCTCGGTTGACGATGGGCCAGTGGGCTCCTGACCCATGTCCACTGTCAGCCCACCATCGGACGAAGTCGACGGGCCGCCATCATTGCGAAATGATGCGCTGCCGGCACCTGGGATCGTGCTTGATCTTGGCTCCAAGATTTCCTGCGCACAAGCACCACTGTTTTCTTCCAAAAAGGTATCATTAGGTGCAGAATTTTGGGTATTTTGAATATCAGGCAACAATGAATCAGCTACATTAGTATCCCCCGGATGATTCATGGTGGGACTGGAAGGAAACAAGTGAGGAAGGAAATTGACTTCAGCCCGTAAACGAGCGCCGGCATTGGGATGGAACTCACGGAAAGGAAAAACTCCTTCATCAAATATGACGTCTCTTGATATGTAGACTCGTCCTGTACTAACATAAAGGCATTTGTAGCCTTTATGAGATGAACTATAGCCCAAGAAGACGCATCGCTTGGAACGAAAAGCAAGTTTACGAGTGTTATAAGAACGAAGGTTGGGCCAGCAGGCATGGCCAAATACTTGAAGGAACTTATAGTCGGGTTTCTTATGAAAGAGACGCTCGTAGGGTGTCATGAAGTCAATGACTTTGGATGGGGTTCGATTAATAGGATATGCTGCCGTGGCAAAAGCTTCATCCTAGAATTTTAAAGGTATAGATGCATGGGCAAGCAAGGCTAGACCAACCTCAACAATGTGCTTGTGTTTTCGTTCAGCTAGGCCGTTTTGTTGGTGTGCGTGAGGACACGATACTAGGTGTGCTACTCCAATTTTTGTGAAGAAGGAGCTGAGTTTTTGGTACTCTCCACCCCAATCTGTCTGTACAGCAATAATTTTGCTGTCAAACATTCGTTCAACCATATTTTGGAAGTCATGAAATTTCTGAAAAACTTTAGATTTAAAACGAAGCAAATAGACCCAGGTGAACTTACTATAATCATCGATGAAAGAAACATAGTATTTATTTCTGCCTACTGAATCTGTGGCAGGACCCCATACATCAGAAAAAATGAGTTCTAGTGGCTTGGATGAAGCACTAGTGGACACAGGATACGGAAGCTGATGGCTCTTTGCCTGTTGACATGCATCACAGACGGAGCCTTTATTTGACTCAACTAAAAAGGGCAAATTATTGCTACTAACGACTTTCTTAACTATCTCAGATGAGGGATGACCAAGACGATAGTGCCACAAGTCAGGAGACGATCTGGTGGCACCAAGAGCTTCTTTTAAATGCGCACTCGGTATGGGGTAGAGACCGTTTCTACACCGGCCTTCAAACAGCGTCCTCTTGGTAGCTTGATCCTTAACAAGAAAATGATTTGGATAAAATTCAAGGTATGCATGATTATCAGAAGTAAGACGGTGCACAGATATAAGATTTTATCAGCAGCAGGAACATGAAGAACACGATTAAGTTTCAAATTGGAATTAGGAGTACTAATAATAGCATGACCAATGTGACTGATATTCATACCTGCACCGTTTGCTGCACGGATTTGATCTTTTCCCTTGTACTTCTCCTTCATGGAGAGCTTCTCGAGCTCTCCAGTGATGTGGTCGGTGGAGCCGGTATCCGTATACCAGTTTGTGTCCACTCCATACGAATGTGTCGCAGCCGATGCACTCCTCTGATTGGGATAAGACTCCTCATCGAGCCTGTACCAGCATTCCAGGGCGGTGTGGCCAGTCTTGTCGCAGATTTGGCACTGTGGTTTTTTGTCGCTGTAGCTGCTGTTGTTGAAGTACCCGCGGCCAGTGCCACGTCCTCTTGGTGTAGCTAAGCCACAGCCACGACCACCGGAGCGGCCACGGCCACCACCACGGCCTTGCTGATTGCCACGACCGCGGTTATTACCGCCTCCACAGCCGCGTTTGGCCATGTTGGCAGATCCTTGCGATCCGCCATGCAGTAGATCCAATCTGTGCTCAAAGCTCAGCAGCTGAGAGACCAATTCACCCACTGAGATAGACTCGGTGCGCACCCCCACCGCCGTCACGACTGGATTGAACTCCTCATCAAGGCCGGCTAGGAGATAAGAAACCAGCTCTTCATCATCCACTTTCTTTCCAGCCGAGGCCATATCATCTGCCAGGAACTTTATTTTTGCAACATACTCCGTAACAGACATGTTACCTTTGCGGGTCGTTGCAAGTGCGATCCTCGTGTTGACGGTCCTCGCACGTGAGGCAGATGCGTACATCCGCACAAGTTCTCCATACACCTCTTGCGGTGTTTCGAGTGTGGCCACTTGGGCCATCACCTCCCGTGATAGCGACGTCATCAGGAACCCAAGCACCTGCTGCTCCATGGCTTTCCAGGCAGCATGATCGGGGTTGGGCACCTTCTTGACCTTCTCTCCATCCTTGGCTTCAAGTTCTGCAGGTGGAGGAGTGTCGGTGACGTCGAGATAGCCCTGCAACTGCGCTCCTCGCAGTATGGGCAGGACCTGCGCCCTCCATAGAGGGAAGTTGGTCTTGGTCAATTTTTCGGTGATGACCTGACCGAACAATGGAGACACGACGTTGAGCCCGCCGAGGAGCTCGCCATGACGACGGGCAAGACTCAGGCGACGCTAGATGTATTTTTGTGGGAGTTGGCTCTGATTACCATGAAAGCAACCAGGTATGTTTAGGAAGCGTTCTCACCTCTACAGAGGCCGTGTAGCTTTGTTAATATATGCAGAGAAGAGCCCTCTGCATGGCGTATAAATCACCAACCGAAATCAAGGAGATGCCGGTATTATACCTTTCTATTTTTACAACAACCATATCTGGACTTTCCTATCTTTACAACCCAGGAACTTTCTACACAATTCTACACATCAGGACCCCATGATTTCGGTTGGTTTGTTTCCATACAAAGCATATGTTACTATATTATCTAACACAGACTACCGGAGTGGATGTTGAGCCTTCTTCACTCCAGTCATAGTCTGGGATTCCGGGGATAAGAATCATCATCAGGATTCGTTCGAAGACTCATTGTCGATGTGGATAAGAAGCAGCGGCAAGATATTTCTGCACCGTGCGCTTTTTTGGTACTTGCAAAAAGGACAGAACATCAACCGGGTCTCGTTATGGGGAGCCATCCATCCACCTTTGGATTGAGTTGATGTAACGATTGCAAGAAATATCTCAGGCAATCACCTAGAAATAAAGATATCTTCACATTAGAAATCCGTATACGCTCTTTGATTTGATCACAATCGGATCCAGTTTAGGCTAGGCTAGCCATACATACTAGATAGCTATCCGATTGCAGTATATGTGATCTTCCTCCTCCACATAAGTATTTCTAGTGGTGGACGTTGGAAGGACAATAAGGTGGCTCATTTCCTCCTCCCTCCTCCACTACATCTTGAGTCATTTTGAACTTCTTAAAGTATTACAAATCTATATGATAACGTATATATATGTGATCTTCTTGAGATGTGATAAGTCTTGGAATAAATATTTGGGGTTCTTAGCGTAGATTGATTTACTTTTATTAGGGTAGAAGCAAACCACGAACATATTCCAAGATGTTTATCTGGAGCAAATTAATCATCACCATCCTAATCAAATGGCAAACCCTCCATATTATTAGGCCAAAGCATTAGGTTCATCTAGTATAGTTCCAACTGCGATGACCAAAATAAAAAGAGAGAGGAAAAGAGCATGTATAGACGCGTGCACAAATAAAACAAGAAGTACCTAGTTAAACTTCACCGTACTACATGGCATTTCCTAAGGATTTTTTTAGCAAGTTATCGACCTTGCTTAGAATTCATAGGTAACAACATATACATATGTATACATGTATAGAAGGACAAATTCACAATGAGTACGACGGGGAGAAAAAGCAGAGAATTTCGATGGAAATGACAGCCTGACATCAGTCCATCACGCTTTATGTCTTGTCTTGCACCTGAGAAGATCTATCAGCTCGGGCAGGGTCACTGGCCTACCCCCGGCTTCTGAGTGCTCAGAGTTCAGTGTCTTCACTTAATTTGACCCCCAGGACTTATTTTCAAATAATGGCCTGTTCGTTTCCTGCTATCTAAACTTTAGACCCATCACATCAAAGAGAATCTTGTTATTTAGAAGTATTAAATAAAATCTGTTTATAAAACTTTTTGCACAGCTAGGTGCTAATTCGCGAGACAAATTTAATGAGCCTAATTAATCCATAATTTGCCACAGTGATGCTACAGTAATTATTTGCTAATCATAGACTAATATACCTCATTAGATTCGTCTCGCGAATTAGCACTAAGGTTCTGCAATTAGTTTTATAATTAGATTTTATTTAATACTTTTAAATGATAAGATTCTCTTTGATGTGACCCATCTAAAGTTTAGGTACCCGGAAACGAACACACCCTAAGTGAGCTTGTTAATATATGTATAATGATGACATCTGCCAATCAGAACTGTACATAATTCGTGCAGTAGTTCAAACGTGCGCAAAACATTACTTCGAGTTAAAGCTGATGGGCACAGACACACAGTACGCTACAGTGTGCTAGCCTATATGTGCAAAAATATCTGCAAACGACACGCGCTCCACCACAGGTTCTTACGATTCAGACCGTAGTCCTGACTGACACGTCATGGCAAGAGCTTTGCCGAATTTTTATTAGACGGAAAGAAAAAAAAACAACGAAAGAAAAGTAACAAAATTACAACTGACATAACACATTATGATTAATGCAAGATTAAAAGGTAGGTCGAAATGCAGGATGAGTCTGCAGTACTGCAGGGGGCTCAACCGCTGACGTGTGGATCCGTGTAAAGTGCATGGGGTACTATTTCACCAACCACCAGGAGATCTATTTATCCATCCATGACTGCGTGGGGTTCCTTCAAACTAAGGCTCGTCTTCATCTCGGTTCAACCACCTCTGTGAGCTACGCCTCATTCGGCGACATCGTTGCCCTAGACTCCTTGCTGGCAGACTGCGAGTAAAAACTCGAGCCATCTTCCATCTCCTGAATGCAAAATGTTGGCCTCGACGGGACCTGTAGGGAGACCGTGTCGCTGCTGAGCATGACATTTACAGACGACATCATCGGCCGATCTGCAGGGCTGTCCTGAACACACAGTAGCGCAATGTTGACAAGCTTCAGCATCTGGTCACGAGGAGCTCGGCGTCCCAGGAATGGATCCAGCAGCTCTTCGATTGCTCCCGTGGTCCAGTGCTCCCAGACCTGCACACAGATACGTGGCAGATCATTAGCTAGACTGTTACTAGAAACTAGTTTGGGACAGGCTAGGTGAGCTGCAGATGAGGTGCTTACTAGGCTCAAGAGATCAACAGGTTGCTCCGAGTCAGCGAAGCTACTGTTTTTCCTCCCTGTGACCATCTCTAAGATCAGAACGCCGAGACTGAACACGTCGGACTTGACCGAATACTGCCCGCGCATCGCGTATTCTGCGGCCATGTATCCACTGAAAAGATGAACCAAACAATTATCAATTTATTGTAGGCTGATTTGTAAATCTATGTTACCATGATGATTTGTAAAGAAATTACTGCAGAAAACACTTACTACGTTCCAGCAATGCGACTAGTGACACCTTGGGATTGATCTCTGTCGAAGAGTTTTGCTAAGCCGAAGTCTGAAATCTTCGGATTGTAATCTAAGTCAAGTAGCACATTGCTTGGCTTGAGGTCTCGATGAACTATCTTCAGTTGAGACTCTTCATGGAGATACTGCAAGCCTCGAGCGACTCCATTTACAATCTTGACTCTCTTCCCCCAATCCAGGTCTTTGCTTTTCTGTGAATCTGTCATCCAAGCAGAGGGTAGTTTTTTCACTAACATAAGAAGCAGGATGTATTCCTCTTTGTGGCATGCTCTCACCAAGCAGGCAGTGTGAACGAGTCGTTGTGGAAAAGAGAAATTTACCGAAAATAATGGTGTCCAGGCTCCTGTTTGGCATGTATTCATAGACAAGTAGTTTCTCATCTTCTTGCAAGCAAACGCCAATAAGCCTCGCTAGATTCTTGTGTTGAAGCTTGGCAACTAATTCTAGCTCAGTTTTCAGCTCTTCTACCCCTTGTCCGGAGCTAAGTGAGAGCCTCTTCACTGCTATTTCCTGACCATCAGGAAGGGTTCCCTGCGCGTGTGAAGAGGCACTTATCAACTATACTGTACATATCAGCTGAGCTGCAACCAACACGCCTAGATTTAGATATGATTTGCTACTTACCTTATAAACCGCACCGAACCCTCCCTCACCAAGCTTATTGCTTTCAGAAAAGTTATCTGTTGCTGCCCGTAGCATCGATAGATCAAGGAGTGAATCAATGCTTTCAGTGTCTTCTGAATAAGTAGAATCTGTTGGAAGAGAACAGATACATGGTGATACAGCTTATAAACACAAGGTCTTTTTTCATGGAACTTGATACCTTATAAGCCAGTGAATGTGCAATTTTTAGATAGATGCCACCTTAATTAGCTAGAATATGTGCAGACAATCAATATAAAATTTTGACCAATAATATACAAGAAAATAGGGGTCCTCATGATAAATTTGATTAGAACAAATCATCAAAAGTGTTCTCTTATAACTAAAAATCATAATTCATAATTCTTAAATATGTGTAGAGAAATTGTGTATATGTCTAAAACGACAAGTACATTAGTACGGATGGAGGACATGGAAGTCCTTTAGATAAAGGATAAGCTGGCCTCGGAGGACAAGTTAATCACCGTTCTCCTGCTGGTAAGTGAATTGATTCATATGTGTTGCCATTTTTAAAATGATTACTGAACTCTTTTTTCGAGGGAAATAATTACTGAACTTAGACGTGCTTACATGTTTTCCCTGAGACCTTCTGTACTGGTGTTCTCCTACTCCAAAAGCAAAAGCATGCCACTGTGAGAGCTAATACTGCAGCAGCTAAGGGCACTGCAATGGCCAAGACCCGTTCTGTTTTTTGTCTTGTTCCTGAAAAGTGCAAACAACATCAGAAGGGACACAAATTAGTTAGAACTTCAATAAAACGGTTAAGATTGCCCATGATCTGCGTATTATCAGCATGTCTCTCCTACAGAAAAAGTTCACATGATTCTCAAGAAAAAAAATAGTTACGGTTTACTATTTTAGTAAACCTAGTTCATGAAACCCACATATATTCAGTTCTCCTATTCGTGTTTAATGTTTTCGTGTTGGTATTTCTATTTCCGTCGTCTTAATTTTTTTTAAGATTAATCGTCCTTAAAACAAAGTTTAAAGGGGTAAAGGCTATGGAACAAAACTGTCCAATTAATTGTACAATGAAATCATCAACTGAAAGACATAGCTGAAATCATAAGCAATTTTCTGTTCAAGCTACTCACTTCGGCCGTTCGCCGGTGGCGTCGTCATGTTCACTTGCGGCGGTCCGGGCGGTCCCGGCAGTTGCAGCTGCGCGCGACCAAAGAAGAAAGGATACGTTTCAAACCGGAAGCTGCAGCGCACTCCGAAAACTCTCCCGCCATGCTTCCCGGTGAAATACGTGGGCGTGAACCTCCTGATGATGCTGCCGAGGCATGCCCGGCAGTCGGCCGCCGCCATGTCCGGCGAGCACTGCGCCAGCGAGTAAATTTTGGGGTACGTCTCGTCGAACGCGACCTCCCCCGTGCCGAAACGCCTGGCCGGGTCCGCCGCCGCGTGGTCGGCGGTGGCGTTGACGAGCCTGCCGGAGGCGGCGTCGAACGCCGGCGCCGCCTGCGCGGTGACGTTGTCGAAGCTCCAGGCGACCATCACCCCCCTGTTGTCGGTGGCGTTGGAGAGGAAGTCCCAGTCGGCGTAGCGGAGGATGCAGGGGTCGTCGAACATGGTGGCGCCCCTGCTGGGCGCGCAGAGCTGCTGCGCGTCCTGGAACGCCGCGGCGAGGCAGCGCGCGCAGGAGGAGGCGTTGGTGTCGCCGCGGCAGAGCGCGAGGGCGTAGGCGGCGTCCGGCGCCGCGCCCGCGGAGCCGGTGGCGAAGAGCGCTGGGGACGAAGACGCGCGGCCCGGGAGCGCGGCCGCGAGGCGGCGGATGTTGGCCTGGTAGGCGCTGCTCTCCGTGTAGTTGCCGGCGGTGTCGTTGCAGAGCTGCCACGGCAGCGGCTGCGCAGTGGCGAGCCCCGGCGCGTGGAGGAGGAAGGCGAGGAGGAGCGTGGCAGAAGAGAGGCAGTAGGTGGCCATGATCACCATTGCGCTCGCCGTGGTGGTGACGAGCAACAGGTGCCTGCGACGGCCGATGTTCTTTCCAGCATAAATAGGGTACTGAGGAGGCTAGAACACTAGAGAGTTGACCGGCAACTAACTAACTTTCTGCCATGGGTGTAGCGATGGTTCTGGGAAGTCCGATGGATTTGGCAACGAAGATGCGAATGAAATATAGCCAGGTTTTTAGGGTCTTTGCAAAGGTATTAAGATACATATGAGCATTTAAAAGGCAACATATCAGGTGCAAACCAGGCTATCCGTGTAAACCCGTGCAAGCCAACTAACAAAAGTTGTAAAAAATTCTCAAAAAAATTATGTATATACTTCATAGCCTTCCTTACCACTGTATAAAATTTCAAGTTCAGATTCATCATATGTTAAGAGATAAAAAAAGAGAAAGTTTTAAGAGTTTTCTCTTTTATTTATCTCTCAGAATTTTCTCTTTTTAGTATCTCTTAACATATGATGAATTTGAACTTGAAATTTTATACAGTGGTAAGGAAGGCTATGAAGTATATACATAATTTTTTTGAGAATTTTTTGTGACTTTTGTTAGTTAGTTTGCACGGGTTTGCACGGACAGTCTGGTTTGCACCTGATATGTTGCCCGTTTAAAAACCGTAACTTCTAAGTTAATGGTGGGTTTTCATAGAATTTTTAGGGGAATGTTGACAGGCCCAAGAGATATACAGGACTGACTGCTAAACAAAAAGAGTCAAATTCGAAAGACAGCTACGGCGTACGGAGCCGACGGCTAAGGAAGAATCAGGATCAACAACGAGATAAAAATGCTACTATAAACGCCGGTCATTGAACTGCAGGTGGCTACGGCATCCTGATCTTAACCCGTGGCTAAAGCCTAAAGATCAGACGGCATTTCCTCACATGATTCGTCGATCCGATCCCCATCCCCTCGAACAGTAGACGACCCACCCACCGCCAGGCACTGCACATTCGTTCAATCATCGAGTCATCGTCACAGCTTTCTTTATTGCCTCGTGGAAGGACGATCTGGAACAAGAACTGGACAAGCTAACTCTGCTGACATTTGTGTTGGAGAAAAGAAAAAAACTCTGCTGACATTTGACAATGCAGTGGTTTCGACATCTGAATATCTATCTGATCGATACACATGACGTCGGAACTGACACCAGTAACACTCGTGCCACTATCACACAATACCATAGGTTAACATCACAAGTGACTTTTACAAACTGCTAGCTCCAAAGTGTCGAGACTCATCTTGGCGAGTATTCTGTCATTGATGCGTCGCTGCTGAATCATCGTCGGCGCAACCGGAAGCTGCACCTGGCCATGTCGCTGAATCCCCATCCGAGGTGTCGCTGACGCTAACGGTAACCTCCTGGATGAAGAAGGCCGACCGGGAGAGGCCTGAAGGGAGGCACACCGTGCCGCTGCTGAGCATGACGTTCACCCACGACATGGACGGCCTGGCCGAAGGTTTCCTCTGAACGCATTGCAGCCCGATGTGGATGCACATTAGCATCTGCTCGGTGGGAGGAGGACCGTCGCTCTCGCTCAGCATCAACGATGGATCCACCAGGTCCATGGCATTTCCCCTCGTCCAGTGCTCCCATACCTGCACAGATCAAAGTTGGGGAATCATTTGACCGTTATATATATATGATAAAAATTTAGCTGAATTAGGATCGGAGTTTGCGATGGGTCTTCGAGCACCTACAGTGTTTATCAGATCAATGTCTTGCTCGGTGCTATAGGAGCCGCCGTTTCTCCTTCCGGTGACAATTTCTAAAACCAGAACACCGAAGCTGAACACGTCTGACTTGATCGAATACAGACCACGCATAGCGTATTCTGGAGCCATGTACCCACTGTGACAAGAGCATATAACTTCACAGCCTGATCTCTATCTTTTTTTGATAATATTGTTAAGGAGATCGAAAGTGCTTACTATGTCCCAGCGACACGAAGAGTGACATATTTTGATTGGTCTCCACCGAAAATCTTTGCTAAGCCGAAGTCGGAGATCTTCGGTACGTAATTGGAGTCTAGCAGAATGTTGCTTGCTTTCAGGTCCCGGTGAACTATCTTCAGTTGAGACTCCTCATGGAGGTACTGTAAGCCTCTAGCGATTCCATTGACAATATTGAATCTCTTTGCCCAATCAAGCTCTTTGTTTCTCTCAGGATCTGTTGTTCAGATAAGTAACATTATGCTAATTAAGTCAAGCTTTCGCAGTCCTTGCACTACCCACAATATAATTATTTAAAAGTAATAAAAACTACTGCGGGAAAAATTTACCAAAAAGAATGCCATCGAGGCTTCTATTGGGCATATATTCATACACGAGTATTTTCTGTTGTTCTTGCAAGCAAACACCAATAAGCCTCACAAGGTTCTTGTGGTGAAGCTTAGCAACCAGAACTAGCTCACTTTTCAACTCTTCTATTCCTTGTCTAGAACTCTGACAAAGCCTTTTTACTGCAATTTCTTGACCATCAGGTAGGATTCCCTATCCAAGTAAACATACTTAACCATAAGAACATAATAGCATTAAAGGTACATATATAGGTACAGAATGATTTATACCTTGTAAACCATACCAAACCCTCCTTTACCGAGTATTTTGCTTTGCGCAAAATCTTCGGTGGCAACTCGCAGTGTTGATAGATCATGAAGAAGCATATCAGCTCCATGAATATCATCTGAACTAGTTGAGTCTATCAGGGAAAAGAAACAAAAAGATGGAAAGTAAGGCTATATGAGCTTGTCATCGCGAGATTAGTTTACGAGAATGAAATTTGACTTAAGCCACCCATGCTGGTTCGTCTACTGAATCATTTGTAGACTTGCTTTTACTTCATATTTTCAAAAGGTTAGGTAGACAAGTACACTCTGAACATTCATGAAATTTGGCCAAGTAAAGAAGTCCACAGTACAGTCTCACCATTTTGCTGCGGATCAATCTGTCTACTGATTCATTTGTTGACTTGCTATATTTAATATTTTAAAAAGTTGTTATGTGGACTTACAAGTTGGAAAAGATTGTTCATCTGATGATCTTCTCCTCCTCCAAAACCAAAACACGGTTATGGCCAGCAGAGCACCGGTTGTAGGCATCACAACTGCTAGGACTGTACCCGTCTTATTTCTCGATTTGTCTACAAAATAAATTAATCGCCATTACTTTCATATTGGATAAGTCTACTCTACAGCTTCAACTTATTCCAACAAAAACATAGTACTATATTTTTCATCTTACTAATTAATACTTTTCTGTCCCATCTGGTCACTTTCCTCTATCATATGAAAAATTCCTACCTGACAGTGGACATCACTGTATTTTATTTGCCTTATAAGTGGTTGGTTGGTACATGCCATTTCTTAAATGCTAATGTTGAAATCTGGTTAGCAGCCTCCATAAATAATTCAGCAAAATATTCTTGTTGTCCAACTCACCTTGTCTTCTGCTGGCCGGTGCCGCAGGCGTCGCCACGAACATGGGAAGCTGCAGCAGCGGTTGGCCGGAGAAGAAAGGGTACACCTCATACCGGAAGCTGCACCACACCCCAAAAACCCCTCCGCCATTCCTCCCGCCGAAATAGCTCGGCAGTAGCTGGCTGATGATGGTGTTCAGACAGGTCCGGCAGATGTCCACCGTCCTGTCCGGCGTGCACTGCGCCAGAGCGTAAATCCTGGGGCCGCTCTCGTCGCCGAAGCCTACCACCCCCGTGGCGAACCTCGCCGACGAGTTCTCCGCCGCGTAGTCGGCGGTGGCGTTGACGAGCCGGCCAACGGTGGCGTCGAACGCCCCCGCCGCGCTCCGCGCGCCCGCGGGCGCCGCCAGCTGAGGGCCCTGCAGGATGTACGTGTTGACGATGTAGTCGTCGTCAAGGAAGAAGTTGCGGTTGGAGACGCGGAGCTGGCAGAGGTCGTAGAAGGCCATGGCGTCCTTGAAGAGCGGGCACCCTTCCTGCGCGCCGCGGAAGGCGGTGGCGACGCAGCGCCCGCAGGCGGAGGCGTTGGCGTCGCCGCGGCAGAGGGCGAGCGCGTAGACGATGTCCGGGACGGCGCCGACGCTGCCCGTGGCGTAGAGGAACGCGGCGGAGGAGGCGTTCCTGGGGAGCGTGGCGGCGAGGCGGTTGATGTTGGCTTGGTAGGTGCTGTTCGCCGTGTACTTGCCGCTGACGGGCTCGGGGCCGCACAGCAGCCACGGCGGCGGCGGCGGCTGGTCTTGGGCGGCGGCGGCGAGAGGCGCTTGGAGGGCGAGGGCGAGGAGGAGAAAGGCTGCGGCGGCAACGCCCGCGAGATGGGGAGGGAAGCCGTGCGGCGTTGGCCGCCGCGTGGCCATGGTTGCCGCTGACTCGCCGTTGCGACACGACAGATGAGGAGAACTTTGCTGGTATCGGATATCAAGAAGACATGGCGGAGTTGCCTGGGCAGAAGGATGGTTCATTTGACTTGCCCTTGCTAGCCATTCATGTGAAGCAGCAACAGCAACCGCCGCCCCACATGCCCGAATGCAAAAACACACTATCAGGAAAGAAAGGATAAAAAAAATACGAAATGCACGTGAAAATAAATTATAAAAACATAGGAAATCTTGACATGGAGGTGTTTTACTTGGAGGATAGCAATTTTGAGGCGAATACGACTCATACTCAAGCCAACCTAGCGGATCCATGGCGGAAAATGGTCTCATCTGAGATCTGACGCAAAAAAAAAATCACGATTCAGAAATCATGGCAAATGGGACTCACAAATTAAACCGCGGGAGCACCTGACTTATGTAGAGCTCCATCTAATTCTGATTTTCTATAAAAACTAATTCTCTGAGAGAGGTGATTTTGTGGTTCAAACTCGAAAGTGATTATCTTTGATTCTCTGGCAGGATGGAGAATCGCTTCACAGAATTAGAAGAAGTTATTTTTTTCAACTCTCAATCTCTTAATTTATTTTACAGAATCACTTCACAGAATCCGTAGAGAATCCCTTCTCTCCGAGAAAATATTTGATATAACTCTTGCATTCAGCAGAGAAGTGTGCAAACGCACCCTAAAATGCACTCGTTATTGATTTGTTCTGATCTTCGTTATGGGCTGTTTATGTATTGTATACGTGGCCCATTACGTGATTCGGTTTATTTGAGGCCCATAGCCCCATAGTGTGGTCCGGCATTTCTTAACGGTCGCAATCCCATCTGTTGTTACAGGGCACAAAGGAGCCCGGCGTCTGTCTATTGGGCCGTGCAACTGTTTAGCCCGGAGACGAGGAACTAAGAAGCTTCTTCGCGCCCATTTGCCGAGCTTCAGTGACCGCGTTTCTTCTTGTGTGCTTTAATTCGTAGCTGGTTGATTCCCTTTTTCCTCACTCCCTACTATCGGTTGTTGTCACGATCCATTGTGTTAACAGGACAGACTAATCAGTGATCACTTTGCTTATGAAATAAAATTATATGATTCGCCGAAAGCATTTTAAAATGTCCATTCGTAAGGAATTGTCCCGAAGCACGCACAAAAGCATCTGGTTCAATCTGTAGCGTCTCTAAGGTTAAGTTTATGGTTATTCGTCATAAACGATTCAGTACTATTCAGACTAAGCTTGTCCACTCTTACCAAAATCTGAAAATATCTTCCTGATGTGTGCTAGTACACCACTCAACCACCATGCATTCAGCTCTCGTGTATCTTTGGAAACAGAGCAAGCAAGCCAAGCAGAGCAATTAACCAGGTACGCAGATTACTGCTACCTGTTTCCAATATCATCCTCTGAATATTTCAGAAGTTTAGCTGTTACCCTTGCTGACCTTTTATAGTGGAAGTCGCTCTTGATTACGAAATGCATGAAAATATCTATTCATGTCATCTCCAACTTGGCATGCAACTTCTTGCATGCAGTCAAAGACTCGGAACAGAAGGGAGATATTTCCAACAGTGAGGTAGATATTAATTAGATACAGATATTTCCAACAGAGAGAGAGAGAGAGCGCGCGCGCTCCAGATATTTTCAGCTACTGTGTTTTCCTTTCCTACGCTTGCACTGGTGGGTGCTCGGCGATCGGCTAGCTCTGCCGCCGACGGTGCTGGGACCAGACTACCGGAGTGGATGTCGAGCCTTCTTCACTCCGGTCATAGTCTGGGATTCCAGGGATAAGAATCATCATCAGGATTCGTTCGAAGACTCATTGTCCATGTGGATAAGAAGCGGCGGCAAGATATTTCTGCACCGTGCGCTTTTTTGGTACTTGCAAAAAGGACAGAACATCAACCGGTGCTGACTGGGCACCATGCATGAAGCCACATTGTGGTCTTTCTGTACCTTGATACAGCTGGGTGCACGAAAGGAAGTACAGCTGGGTTGGTGATCAGGACGGTTTGAGTACAATGATGATGTATTTCACTCTCACTACAAGAGAAATGTTTCATCATATTACTTCAATAGTTTGCTAGGTTAATTATTCCTGTTGAACATTTGAAATTTCTATCATTTAGAATTCCCTTGAAGTAATAGATCTCATCAACTAGGCAACAAACTGTGCGGTTTGTACATGGCCTGTTCGTTTTTATCATGTCTGGGAGGGTTATGACCAAGTCATCGCGGGCCAGACGTACTGGGATAACACGAGCAGTACACGAGCAGATCACTTTCACTCTCTTTCTCCAAAAGATCACTCGTTGTCTCCCCCAACTCTGTGTTGAGTACTGTATTCAACTTTGGATTGAGTTTATGATAAACAGGGAAGAAATATCCCAAGAAATTATGTGGTAATAGAGACACATGGTCTAATAATCAGGTCAAGTTATAAGTTGGACAGTGTAGAAGCTAAACTTGTTTTTCTTCCCCACCAAGGAAATAGGACAAACATTTATTCGATCATCCCTCATTGCATTCTACATTATTTGAGTTAGTTCAATGCATGATATAATCAATAAATACAAATATGTGGAAGAGTATAAAATCAAATTATACGCAAGATACTACAACTCCATTCCGAGTCTTGATCTCTGAAAAAACAGAAACAAAAATCTATGCAATGCAAATAACAATAACGATTTGTAGAAACACTAGCGCATATAACAATATAATCAATATGATCAATGTGTAGGGGTGGAAGGGTGGGATGGCTACCATCCAGCAGCCCCTTTGCAGGTTGTCAGCGTGAAATATGGCTTGGTTGGTGTATTTGCAAGGCATTAGGCATGTTCCTGGGACCTAATCCATCTATGCAACAATACAAGAAGATTTGGTCACAATCGGGTCCAGTTTAGGCTAGGCTAGCCATATATACTAGATAGCTACCCGATTGCAGTTTACGTGATCTTCCTCCTCCACACAAGTATGTCTAGTGGTGGACGTTGGAAGGACAATAAGGTGGCTCATTTCCTCCTCCCTCCTCCACTACATCTTGAGTCATTTTGAAAACTTCTTAAAGTATTACAAATCTATATGATAACGTATATATATATATATATGTGATCTTCTTGAGATGTGATAAGTCTTGGAATAAATATTTGGGGTTCTTAGCGTAGATTGATTTACTTTTATTAGGGTAGAAGCAAACCACCAACATATTCCAAGATGTTTATCTGGAGCAAATTAATCATCATCATCCTAATCAAATGGCAAACCCTCCATATTGTTAGGCCAAAGCATTAGGTTCATCTAGTATAGTTCCAACTGCGATGACCAAAATAAAAAAGAGAGGAAAAGAACATGTATAGACGCGTCCGTACTACATGGCATTTCCTAAGGATTTTTTTAGCAAGTTATCGACCTTGCTTAGAATTCATAGGCAATAACATATACATATGTATACATGTATAGAAGGACAAATTCACAATGAGTATGACGGGGAGAAAAAGCAGAGAATTTCGATGGAAATGACAGCCTGACATCAGTCCATCACGCTTTTATGTCTTGTCTGCATTAGCAAGTTGCACCTGAGAAGATCTATCAACTCGGGCAGGGTCACTGGCCTACCCCCGGCTTCCGAATGCTCAGAGTCCAGAGTTTTCACTTAATTTGACCCCCAAGACTTATTTTCAAATAGGTGAGCTTGTTAATATATGTATAATGATGACATCTACCAATCAGAACTGTACGTAATTCACGCAGTAGTTCAAACGTGCGCAAAACATTACTTCGAGTTAAAGCTGATGGGCACAGACACACAGTACGCTACAGTGTGCTAGCCTATACGTGCAAAAAATATCCGCAAACGACACGCGCTCCACTTCAGACCGTAGTCCTGACTGACACGTCTAGTTTGTGCGCGCGAGTGCAAGTATTTTTTCCTCCGGTGGCAACTTGTGATGTAAGAGCAACTCCAACGAAACTCTGGATACTATTTTGAAATATAGGGCTTAAGCATAAAAATAGTTTCCAACAAAAATTTTATTTTATAAAAATTGATCAAATTTGTTTAGGACTCCAACCATGAGGTCCCAAATATAGTACCTGAGCGAAGGATCCTATCCGGTAGAATCGCGTATCACAACCACCGGACACCTCCACCGGAAAATCAGAATTAACCAATAATCTGATTAATAAGGCCTTATTGTTGGAGTAATAAAAATCTGTTGGGTCCTAAATAACTCAAATGAGGTATAATTTAACTTTTAGGATCTAATTTTAGGACTTCTCGTTGGAGTTGCTCTAACGTTTGCAATAGTCAGCATCCGGCGGCACTTCAGCCGGATCGCAGGACAGAGCCTTGGCACAAAGGCACAAAGCGATCGATCGATCTCAGCCTGGCCGGCAACACCTATAACAGCAAGTCTGAGTCTGCATCAGACTCCACACAGCCACGAGAAAGCGACTGAAAATTAAGCATGCAATTCTTTTGGTCTCGACGAGATAAAGCACAGAGGTCAGGTCACCGGTCATCGCTCCTCTTGTTTTGTCGTCGTCGTCTTCCTCCTCCTCTCTCTCTCTCTCTCTCTCTCTCTCTCTCAAGTCTCAAGTCTCTAGCTAGAGAGAGAGGTCCCGGGTGGACAGTGACGTGGACCATGAGGTGTGCCCGGGGAACCGACGTGGACGAGTCGCGGGTGGACACGTCGGCCGTCTGGAATGATGCGCAGCCGAGAAAGAAAAGGAGGAATGCTTCGCGCCAGCGCGAGGAAGCAACGAAGGGCGTTTGCGGAATTGGGGGAGAAAGGTGCTCAGGACAAGTGGAGTCAGGTAAAAGAGACGTATGGCGCGTCATGTGGGGTCCCCATGTTCACCGAGACATCGATAATCTTTGTTTACCGCCAGCGCCGGTGTCTAATCTGCTCGGTGTATGCCATCTGTATGGACGTTTTTTCCGAGTTGGCAGACTAATTTGAAACGTGCCAGTTTGAAATACTCCACTGCTAGATGACATGTGGCGCTGTGGAATTAGAATTTTAATTTGCTGCCTTTTTTTTGGAGTAACCTTTTCTGCTGCGGTCATGTTGCGCCCTTTTTTTTGGCTAAAATTCATTTTCTGATGATATCTAGCTATCTATTTCTTACCTATTGCATTGTATAGCATGCTCTGGATTCATTCAAGAAATCACAGGATACAGCAAAAACATAGTAATGGATATAATTGCACTACGCAGGATACAGCAAAGAAAGTAACAAATAACCTGCAACAAATATTTTCAATCACATTCACGCGTCAAATGTGAAATTTCCGAACCGAATTCTGCAAAATTGGGCCAATCAAATCAAAAAAGGTAAACCAATTTGCCGTCCAAACCAATTTAGTCACCTCACTCCTGAAGATAAGAAGAAACCGAGCCGCCCACACCACACTAAGTCTGAACACCAATCAACCATGCTAGCACCAACAACCTCACTGTCAGTCCAGCCAGCCATATTTTCCTTGGTTGAGATGGCGACCCCCACAGCCACAAGAATGCCGGACAAGTTTGCCCACGCCTCCTGCTCCCAGGTCTTCTTCGTCCTCCTCTATAAAGAACAGAACGTTCGAGGCGAGGCGCCACACAGCTGGAGCGCCCGTGCCCCACCGCACTGGAAATCGAAATATCCACCTGCACTTTTCCGTGCGCTTTTCCCTCGGGCCAACAGGAAAACCTGCGCCTTTTACCTCCCCCGCTTTCCCCTTCTCCTCCTCCTCCTCCTCCACCCCTGCCAAGAACGGGGGCAACAACAACAAGGCTCGGAATTCTTCCATCCATCGGCCGTGCGTCCATGGCGAAGCTGGTGCGGAAGTTTGTGGACTCCTACGACGACGACGCCGGCGACGCCCAGGACGCCGGCTGCGTGCGCGCCGTGCTGGCCGAGCTCGTCCTCACCTTCCTCTTCGTCTTCACCGGCGTCTCCGCCTCCATGGCCGCCGGTACGTCCATGTATCCCCTGCTGCTTGGCCGATTCCTCTTTACTCTCTCTCTCTCTCTCTTAGTCTTTTTTCCCTCTCTTCCGAAGAAAAGGAAGGATTTTCCCCCCCTAACTTTTCGTATGGTTGTTGTTGCCCGGGCGGCGGTTTGGAGCAGGATCCGGCGGGAAGCCAGGCGAGGCCATGCCGATGGCGACGCTGGCCGCGGTGGCGATCGCGCACGCGCTGGCGGCGGGGGTGCTGGTCACGGCGGGGTTCCACGTCTCCGGCGGCCACCTGAACCCGGCGGTGACCGTGGCCATGATGGTTCGCGGCCACCTCAGCAAGCTCCGGACGGTGCTGTACGTCGCCGCGCAGCTGCTGGCCTCCTCCCTCGCCTGCATCCTCCTCCGCTACCTCACCGGCGGCATGGTACGTGCGCCCATCCATGGATCTACCTATTTATTTTCACTCTGCTATACTATCCTTGCATACGCTTGTCCCGAGGATCCGGGTAAAGGGGAGGAAAATTTTGCGTTCTTCTTCGATGAGTCTTGTGGCCTGGTGTCGTGCTGTCGGACCGTGATTGTTCGGGAGGTTTTGGCGGGCCATGCCTGTCTGTCTCAAATGAATTTGGGCTGGGCCTGAGCATGCTTGGAACACGTGTAAGAGCCTGTATGGTGGATCTGGCCCTTTTACTGGCTGGAGTGAGCCCATGGACTCTAAATGTTTCCCTTAATTTAACTCTGTTTGTTTTTTACTTTTACTTTTAAAAGGCGAAGAAAATATATTTTTTACATAAGAAGAACTGGAAAAAAAATTATTGTTGCTGTCCACTATTTAGTAAGAGTAGTAAGAATGACCTCGAAAAATAACAGTGGCTATCTGAATTCATTCTATTTGGTCAAAAGCTGAAGACCCCAAACTGTGGTTAGATGATAGTAAAATTGTCTGTTACCTTCAGAACGCAAGTTAAAGGTGATGGATTCAAAAATTCAGTTTTCATGAAAGCTTGTAGGTTTGAGGTTCAGATCTCGTAAAAACTTGTAGGGAATTTTTTGTGCTTACACATTCTTTTTCTCACAAAAAGTAGTGTTTTATAGGCTGTTTGATTCATAAGTTATCTGATGGCCTCCTAAACTTGTATCATTCTTGGGTACCTACCTATCTGGTGCCCGAGCTTCAGTCCTCTGGCTTTCAACTCTTAGAAGCATGGAATTCTCCTCTGTACAGCTAACTAAAACATGTTTACAGTCATAGAGGATGCCCAACTTAGCAGACCAGATTTGGTGATGTAAGCCTTGATTTGCCCAAAAGTTGCTACTGAAGTTACCAAGCTGCCATCAAATGTGACCTTTCAGAAGTAGAAGAGATAGTACATACAATAGCCTGAAGCCAAGTGACTAGTCATACTTGTCCATTAACTTAGACAGTGGTAACAATAATATTATATAGCCGGCTTCCATCTTATCTGCTAAGACTTGATGAACTCACCTATCTTTTTTTAACATCCCTTTTTTTCAAAAAGGAACATTGAATCAACATCACTTTCTCAAAAAGAAACATTGAAGATGCCAATCTGACCTGCCACAGAAATAGTGTATTCTGTATTTCTGTTGATCAGGAAGCAAGAAAGCTACAGAATGAAATTTTAAAAAAGACTCGCATGTAGGACCTGAACAGATGACTTGATCGATACTACATCCAACACTGACGAAATCATTCTCCAAATGCGCAATGCAGGTGACCCCGGTGCACGCCCTGGGCGTGGGCATCCGGCCGATGCAGGGCCTGGTGATGGAGGTGATCCTCACCTTCTCCCTCCTCTTCGTGACCTACGCCATGATCCTGGACCCCCGGAGTCAGGTCCGCAGCATCGGCCCGCTGCTCACGGGCCTCATCGTCGGCGCCAACAGCCTCGCCGGCGGCAACTTCACCGGCGCGTCCATGAACCCGGCCCGGTCCTTCGGGCCGGCCCTGGCCACCGGGGACTGGACCCACCACTGGGTCTACTGGGTCGGCCCGCTGCTGGGTGGGTCCCTCGCCGCGGTCGTCTACGAGTCCCTGTTCGTGGTCAACAAGACGCACGAGCCGCTGCTCAATGGGGACTGCTAACGATCAGGCTCGCCTGTGAGCGATGAGCATGGTTGTTTCTTTACATAGATGGTATATTGGCCATGGTAATTAGAGAAGGTTGCTGTAAAATTAGTTCCCATGTGGAATTGTTGGATGTAGAAACTGTTCATAGGCTTTAAGGGTCCGATTCTTTTTCTTTCCTATTTCTTTTTTCCTGTGAAGGGCTTCTTTTTTTGAGAGGGTTCTGTCAAATGTAAAGGAAAGATGTACTATATGGGGATGTGAAGGGATTTTTCGAGTTAAATTATATACGGTTGTACTTTATTTTTGAGAAGAAATTGGAACCAAATTGTTTTTGGTTTGTACAGAGCACCCGAAGTTTAGTTATACTCCTACTGCGTTTTAATTAGAAACCAAAACAAAGCAGAGCACTATTAAACTAACGTTTTAACCTAAGCATTTAGCTCATTTTCAGACCTGCGGATCCAGCCAATGATTCCTGAACTTTACAAGCAGAAAGGTGTGCATGAACTATTGAACTTCATCCATCGGGGCATGCGCATTTTGTGCCTGTGCTGAGTTCCCCTCAACTGAAACTCCAGGTCAGCACTAATACGCTGTTCTTATTAGCCACACACACCACGCACACCTACCAGAACGTATGCACGTGTGGGAGTGCGGCCGAAGAGACAGAGACAGAGACTGAAGAGCAACCGCCGGTGCGGCCGACTGTGTCTGCCCATAGTTGTGGGGCTGCGTGCGCTCGAGAACGATTCGCGAGCTCCTGTGCACCCAACGGACTGCAGCCGTTGGATACAATGTGGACGCACCAGATATACCAGCTGTGCATCCAGGCAAGTTGCATTTTAGCTAATTCTTGTTCATCACCAAGAATGATACGAGGCCACAAGTCACGTAGCACTATCTGCTTCCGTTTTACTTGCGTCATCGACGTAAGGCAGGAGCTGCTGCCTTTGGCTGAGAGCTCTTTTGGTGCGGCTTACGGGCTTCGGCTCCCCCTGGCATACACACTGTAGCAAGAAGTTTTTTTTTCCCCTAACCTAAAATAAACTAGAAAAGAGGGGAAGCCTGTGGAGTCGGAGAATATAGCTCCTCCGGCTTCGACGCTACAGCAGCACTACGGTAGCGAAGCTGGAGCCGGATAGAGCTGCACCAAACGGAGATCCAGCATGGCTTCCGAGGGAAGATTGCCGTTCACACCCTTCGGAGCACCGAAGATCCACACTAACCGGGTCGGCCCCCACACGCCACGCGGCGCCCCGCCCGACGAGCCGCACCGTGACCCCAGCGCCCACCCGGCGCCGAAGATCCGGCGGGCCTCGCTGAAACGCGCACGCGGAGAGGGCAGGTAGGTACCCCCACCCTCCCCACTGACACTCCCGGTCCCACCTTGACTTCCGTCCCCGCGATTGGACGCGGCGCGGCCTCCGAGGGGAGAGCCTCGGTCGGAACTCGGAACGGGAACCCGGGTCGTCGTCGTCGCCGAAAAGAAAAAAAACACAACGGCATCCGCGTGGGCCCACCCTCCCTCTCAGTCTCACGCTGACCGGTGGGCCGCCCGGGGAGCTGGCGTCACGCGCAAGGCGCTGCGATCCGCGGAGGGGCCCGCGTGGAAGCGACGGGCAGCGAGCGGTTGGGGAGTGCCGCCGCGATAAATCGCCAGGCGCACACGCGATCTCTCGCTTTTCTGATCTTTTCTCCTCCCCTTCGCAAACCCGCCCCCCTACCCCGCCCGTGGTCTTCCGCCAGGCGCCGGCCGCCGCTCCTCGCCATTGGCTGCCGCCATGGACGCCGCAGGGTTCGTGCTCCCCGCTTCCCCCCATCGAGCGAAGAATCGGGGTTTTTTGCGTTCTCTTTTTTCCTTCTCTTGGATAATTTCCGGATTTTTATTCCGACGGGGGTTTGTTGATCTCTCTCCGCAGGTACCCGCCCATGCAGGGGAGCGGGTCCGCCTCCGCGTCATGCCGCGCCGCCGACTACTCCGCCGCGTGGGACGCCGCACAGCAGCAGAAGCGCCAGCGCTGCCAGGTACCCCCCCCCCCCCCCACATCTCCCTTGCCCGCCTCTTACGCGCCGAGAGTTCGCGCGTTCTGTTGGGCGTTTCCGGTCGTTATCTTCGCGATTCTCGTGCAATCGGTTGGTGCGATCGTCGCGTTCGTTCCGGGGGGGCTTTCGAGGACATTGCGGCAGAGTATGGTGGGAGGGTTTTGGGCGAAGCTGTGTTATCTGGGTCGGAGAAATTCGCACATGGTGAGAGATCGTTTAATTTTACCCTCGCTTTTCCGTGTGTTTGTGGGATAGGCTTGGGTGGAATTCATTCCTGGTGTTTGGGTGCCGTGTTATGGAATTTGCCTGGATGGATCGTATCGGCAGCAGGGTTTTTGTTTGGGTTTTGGGGGCAATTTCGTTGTATACTGGGGTAGAATTGTATTCTTTTCCGCGGTCTGTTTCTGGTGGGGATAGATGTTAGTGTGACCTTGATCAAGCACTGCTCGGGGTTTGTGGTCCAATTTCTTGACCGTCTGGTTTCTGCATGCCTGATGTTGTATTGTCTTTAGCTTTTGTCGTTCTGTCTTTGACTGATTCAGACGCCATTACTCAATTTACATGTGTGTAAGGTACCATCATAGGTCTAAAGTCTAATATTGGATTGTGACGTTGTTTAAATGTAGCTTTCTGCAATTAGACCTGTATATGATTGATCTGGTGGATATTGTGACACTATATTGTTTGTTTTCATTGAGAAAGTTTTGATCTTCTTCCATTCGTAATTTGCCACAGATACTTGATCTGAAACAGATCAATGCTTTAACAATACCATACAAAATCCACCATGCACAAATAGTTATCCTTATGTCCTGAAATTACATGCAAAGTTCACATTATTTGAGCATGCTGTAGAATCCCACTGCTGCATTCATACATGTTTTGCTTAGATACCATCATCCACAGAAGACCCTAGTTCAGACGCTTTCACCAGAACCAAGTTACTGTTTTATAATGAAAAAGAATAAATATATAGTAGAATATGATATGCTATATGACAACTGCAGGAATGTTAAGTTTACTAGATCTGAGATGCCCGTTTTCCTATGCGTTATCTACATTGTGAATACGATAGACTTTTGAGCAGCTAATGGGTTGATGTTTTTAAATTATTGTCCATTGTCAAGATTTTTTTTAGCTTGGAAAAGTGCCTGTAATTCATTGTTTTGAAAAGTATCATCCAGATTTATTCAGTCTCACCATACCCTTGTGAAATTTAATATGCACTGCCATATGACCTGTCCCCTGATTGTTCAAGGCTTATAGTTCTTTGTCAAGGTAGAAACCAAGGTGCGGATTTCTGTAGTGTGATTATTATTTGGTATGTTCTCGCCCACCTTCTCAGTCAATAGGGAAAGAAGCAGAACACAATATTGCTGTAGGCATTGAATGACAAAATCACTGCTTTGCATGTGTCGCTACCTTGCTTTCTTGTAGTCACCTGCTTAACTGTACATTGTTGCCAGGAGGGAGCGCCCAATGTTGTTTTTAGCAGTGGGGTATGATGTTATGCCCATTTGAGGGGTTAATCTGGGCAGGAGGAACTTTTTAATACATTGCACTACTCATGGATGCACGAGAAGTCTATATTCTTGGAGACCATTTTTGGCCCTTCAGCTTACAGCTCTCAACATAGACTGTTTTACAATATAGGGTGAAATCATTCCATGTAAAGTGTTAACTGACAAAAAATGAAAAAGGTATTATTACTGCTGTTGTTATTGAGAGCAGCTTTTTTTTTTTGAGAGCACTCTGCTGTGTTCTTTTCTTATCTCAATGCTGGGCTGGGATATACCTCAAAAGTGCAGGCGATGCAACTGTGAATTTCTTTTTCCTGCCTTGAATAGTGGAGTTGACAAGGCAAGTAGCCAAGTAGGTTTTGCAATTCTACTTGTTTCTTGTTTGCTGGAAACATATTATTGTGCATTACAAATCAAATTTAGCCAAGTTATTGCCTGTGCTGTTGTGAAAAGTACAAGTACTTGACACTTTATTAGTAATATTGGCATGCTTTACAGGATTCTTCTTCTAGCGATCAAGTTGGATCGAGCACAGAGAATAAATCTCTTGAAGCATCCGGAGCTGAGCTAAAATTCGAGTATGGAAAAAATGAGGAAGAAGATTACTATTTTGAAGATGACGATTATGGCTGCTATGATGAGGACGATGAGGATGGGTCTGAATATGAGCTTGACCCAACTGACTATAATCAACTGCTCGCTGATAAATTTGATCATTTAGATCTGCCTCCAGGTGTGGAGGCTACAGTACCATGGTTGCAGAAAGTTGAAAGGGATGTGCCTGGCAAATTTAAGTCAATGTCAGAAATAGAGGAGGAAATTGCCAAGAAGTATAACTTTTTCAAACAGTTTGATACTGTTGAGGATTTCTCAGATCATCATTATGCTAAAACTTCTGTCGGAAAGGTGGGACCTTACACATATTACCTGTCATTTGAAAATCTTTTTCATCAATGAATATTCACACTGTTTCAGGCTAGGAAAGAATGGGCGAAAAGAATCCAGCATGAATGGAGTCTCCTGGAGAAAGATTTACCAGGTCAGCAATTTGCTAGAGCAATTATGCCACCCTTGTTGTATTGACTATACTAATTCATGGGCACATCCTTATGTCATTTTCGAATTTTAAGCTCCTGGTTTAACCCATGGAACTCAGAATTGCACCTTAAGGGGAAAAAACAGATTTAGTTCAAGACATACTATTCCAGCCCCCCCCCCCCCCCCCCCCCCCTCTCTCCTCTGAATGCATAACCTGAATATTGTTATGTTGTGCAGCATTAATATATGTTCGTGTATCGGAAAATCGAATGGACCTTCTGAGGGCTGTAATGATTGGGCCTCAAGGAACACCCTACCATGATGGCCTTTTCTTCTTTGATGCTCAATTCCCCGCTTCTTATCCTGCTACTCCCCCGGTTAGTATTCAAATTTTGGCCATTCGTCATTAATACACTTCCATATTTCGATAAAAATATTTGTGTGATGCTTTTGCAGGTGGTATACTACCATTCAGGAGGGCTAAGGCTCAATCCAAATTTATATGCTTGTGGAAAGGTCTGTCTTAGCCTGCTAGGCACCTGGCAGGGGTTTTCTTGTGAGAAATGGAATCCAGCTCAGTCAACCATGCTTCAGGTCCTAATCTCCATTCAAGCTCTCGTGTTGAATGAGAAGCCATACTTTAATGAGCCAGGATACGAACGCTATGCCAATAGCCCTGAGGGACTGTGGTCTGCCTTGGATTATAATGATACAACATTTCAGCACTCATGCAGGACGATGTTATACTCACTTCGTAGACCTCCACAGGTAATGTTTTGCTAATTCTCAGGCTTTTAACTTGAAAAAGAGTTGAGTTGTTTCTAGTCGAATGAATATTCATCTATTGATAGTTTTGCCATGTCGACACCAAGATCTGACACATGTGTCCAAGTAACGTTGGGTAGTAGGCTAGACAACAGGTAACAGTTGAGCTCTTTCTCAGCACCTGTGCTCATAAGTCATATCCAAGTTAACACTTCACATGTCCAGCCCTCCCCCCACACCCCCCCCCCCCCCCCCCCCCCCCCGCGCCCAAAATCAGGCACCCAAGTTATCAGGTAGAGGCACCTGATGGGGAAGAACCTTAGGTTCCAGAAATCTGATGGTATTTGTGGTTGTTGATTCCTTGTTTCAGCACTTTGAAGACCTTGTCGCGGGCCACTTCCGTGAACGCGGGCGCGCCATTCTAGCTGCATGCAAATTCTACATGGAGGGCCATGAGGTTGGGTCCAAAGTCCCTGAGGAGGACGAGGACAAGAAAGAGAACCAAGATGGGGAAGGATCCAGCAGTAGCAGCGTGGCTTTGACGCAGCAGAATAAGCCTGCATTGCGCGCCAACCGTAATGCATCCTTCAAGCCCAACCTGGAGGTTCTGTTTGAGGAGCTCCTGATGGAGTTCAATGTGAAGGGTGCCGACACTGCAAAGTTCCGTGCACAGAAGTTGAAGAACCAGCAGGCGGCTGCTTGAACGGAATGGTTCGAGCAGCGGATTTCCTCTAACTTTTGAGGTTCCATAATGGAGTGGAAAGCCAATGAAGCTGTTGGTTTCGCTTTTGCCTGACCATAGGAATGCTATGTAGATAGCTCTCCTTTCGTTCTCTTTATGGTACATGTCTAGCGTCGAGTTGAACTGAGAACAGTGGACGGTGTTAGATGCTAGGTACTGAAGCATCCACCCCTAATTGTGGTGTGATCTGAAAATAGACCTCTTATATAAGTGGTATCTACCCCGTTAAGCATAACCAATTCCTGTATCTGCCTGTGAAATGGGATCCATGGCATCAAGATTTGCCATGTAATCTGTCGGATGAACCTCACGGTTTCAGCATGCTGTGCTGTTTGTTCAGTAGTCGTACTGTATTAACCGAAATGTTTAAGCATAATCACGAAATGACTTGATAAACTCTGCGCTCCATAGTGACCTGAAGCGAGATAGCAAGGTGTCATCTGGAAGAACTAGGCCAGGTTATGTAAACGATACGGTATGAACTACTAGGCCAGGTGTCATCTCATCTGCAGTATAGTATATTCTATTGGGCTTTCAAACATAAGTTATCAAGGCCCTTTCCATTTCCAAGCTGCCGTGCATACACAGTACGACTCGTGGGGCCCGCGCCGTGCCAACCCAACTCTAGCGACCCCACACCCAAGCCCTCGTCACGGTCGCGGCGTCTACATGCTCCGGCGCGCCGCCTCCACGATCAATGTGCACGCGGCGGCGTGGCTCCGCCGCCTCCCCCGCAGGCCGGCGACGCCTCCGCCTCCGCCCGCGCAGCTGGGGAACCACCACCCGCGGGCCCAGCTCCAGCCCCGCCGCGGGCTCCCGCACCTGCGTCTGGGTGGCGCGCGGGGCTACCGGCGCATGGCGCGGCGGATCCCGGCGGCGAGGCCCGACGGGTACTCCACCTCCGAAGGCGAGCTGGAGGAGGAGCCGGACGAGTGGGCGCGCGAGGAGATCCTGGAGCCGGACGCCGCGGGCGAGGAGGGCGACGACTCGGATGGCAGCGAGGTGGAGGGGTTCATGCTGGACTTCGGCGCCCTCCGCGACGAACTCGGCAAGAAGGAAGAGAAGGGCGCGGATGATGAGGGAGGGAAGTAGCGGCGAGGCCGGAGCGGGCGGACCCTGCTTCTTCTGGCGGCGCTCGACAGGTGCTCGAGGAAACGCCTGCGAGGCGCCGCCGCGTCTAGCGCTACCTTAGCCCATCGTCGCTGCTGGATTCTTGTTTGCTTCAAATCCTTGTACCAAAGTGGCATTTCGATTCCCAAACTCGTGGCAGAATTTATCACAGCGATGTTTCTCTCAGTTTGGCTGCTCGATCGTCGTGGCTCTAATTTTGATGAACAAGTGTGCGTAATCAGTTGATGGCCGCAGTGAGTCCCGTGAACGCAAGTCGCCTATTCCCACCCAGGCCGCCGCCTTGCCATCTATCTCTTTCCTGCTGTCCGTCGCTCCCTCCTCTCCCCTGCCCCGCTCTCCCTACCGCGATGTCATCATCCCTCTACGATCCACCCTGCCGATCCATAAAGCTCCGCGGCCGCAAGATGTGGCCTCACCATTTCCACTACTATTGCATAGCCCTCCCCACCTCCTCACGCTAAGAACTAGCCACTGCTCCTTTCCCAACTGTTGTTCCCTGATGAGGCCTTTCGTCGAACATCTAGCATGCTCCTCCCTGCTCCTCCTCCTTCCTGTTTTCTCCACAAGAACTGGACAAACCCATCGAGATGACCGCCACCTCCTTGGGAACGGCCGCGAGTGGCTGCAGTGGCGACGTGGAGGGCTCTCGGTTTACGCTGCTGGCATCAAGAAATAGAAGATCAAGATAAAGAATCGCCGCTTGACAAGAAGTTGCGCCGTCGGCGCCGTGGATGCAAGAAACCAAGAAAAGCTCGGGAATTCCCAGCGCCCGGCTAGTCCGCGCCAAGAACCAGACCCTATCATCGTGGCCACCCTAGCACCTCCTCTTCCTTTGAACGAAAAGCGTGGGCACGACTTCCACGGCGAGATGACCTGTGCGTCCAAGAAGTTGTGCTCGTCCAACATCGTAGCTCGTGAGAGTGGCAGCGCGATCGCCAATGCAGCTACTACTGCCACGTCATCCCCAATTGTGCAAGAACGGGCAGGCAATAGGGACGGCGGCAATGCCATCTGCAAGAAGAGTCACCACTTGCCATGGGGGAGCATTGGTATGGCCATGGATGAGAAGACAGAAGAAAGGCTTCGGCCTTCCATGTTCGCCGCTTCTGTCCATGGCTTGGGTCGTCTGCACCAAGACTTGAAGGTTACTGCACTGGACATTGCATTGTCGTCTCTGCGTGTTCGAAAGCCTGTGGAGCGTGATCACCACCACAATGGCGAGGATGCATGTTTGCTGATCAAGAGTAGTTGTTTGGGCACCGTGGTAGTTTGTGAGGGCAGCAATGGTGCTGTTGATCAGAACAGAGCAATACCCTTAGCTCCATCCACAGGAACCTAGGAACTGACGAGGAGCTCCCCTACGCGAGAAGCCAAGGGTGCTCATCGGCGTGGTCGCAAGAAGACAATTCATTCTAGTCGTTATACCCCAATATGATCTTTCACGAGCTTGAGCTCTGGGCTTGGGAGTGACCGATGTGACACCAATTCTTGCCAAGATTCTAACCGCCACTGATTCCTCCTTAGACCAGACCCGCCTGCAATTCTCACCTCGGGAGGTCATGGGTCACCATTGATGAGCATTCTCACACCAAAGGAGCGTAGATTTGTGCATAAATTGGACAATGAGGATGGACTAGAGTTGGAGGCCATTGATCGACATAGGTATTCCTACAATATGAGGCCAAGTATATCGATAGCGCCAGGCAATACCGTCTTATGCAAGAGTGGGCACCTTTCTTGACGCGGAATGGCATGCACAAGGGTGATATGGTTGAGGTTGGGGCTTGCCGTGTTGAAGGGAAGCCAATTCTAACGTTGTTGAACTATGCAGCGGAGGGGTGGATTCCTGAGGAGATATAGGCCGCGCATGGCTTGTTGATGCTGTTAAATTTCATCGACGAAATAAGTTTGTAAAAGTCATGTGCAGAACATCGCTTAGCAAATGATGAAGTAGGTCAATTCATAGGTAGCAGATTTAGGTGCTAAACATTTTTAGTTATCTGCTTGATTTCAACTAGCTGGTGCCCATGGTTAATGGTTTGTGTGCTAGGCTGATGTAGGAGTTGCTATTTCTTAGTTGTTATTCTTTGTAGGACTAACTATATAGAATAACCTGGCCAATTCTGTAGCCTTGTAAGTATATTTTTCCTTCCTCTTAGGAAAGAAAAGAAAAAAGAATTTGCCTTATGACTATGAACCCTGAATAGTTCTCTCTACTTTCCCCCCTGTGATGCACATGTCACAAAACAGTGTAATAGCTTGCTTCTACTAGGTAATTGTGCCCTAATCTAATTGTTTCTATGAACCTTCGTAGTTTGTTGCTGGTTTGTCCTCATTTAAGTTGAGTAGTCTCAGATTGCTTGTAATACCTGTCAGGAAACAATAAAAAATATTTGTTTTTTCTGTTGCCTGTTGAAACCTCATGCGGCAACTAGTAGCCAGTAAATGTTTGTTTGAACCATTGCTTCTCCTTCTTATATGATTTGGCAGTGCTCCTGCCGGTTTTTTCAACAAAAAAAAGGTCAAGATGGGCCTTGTCAGATAAACCAGAGTTGATGCAGTATTGCGGCAATTTTAGATAGATCTGTACTGTATTTACCATTTTGTCCAGGAGATCCTGCAAAGTTATAATGCACTGCTCGTACACAAAATCCAGGCCTGGCTGATGCCGATCTGTTGCTGCTGTAGCACCCTGCTCTAGCAGAGCAGTTGTTCAGCACGTAATACTTCATGCTTTCAGCACCAACACAACTTGCACCTGATGGCTGATGCATCTGAACGCTGCTCCCCCAGCGTCATGGTGGCTAAAGCTAGCCCGCGTCCCCTTAGTTGCGTCACTGGGATCAGAGGTCCCTCATGAAGGTCTCAGCTTGTTGTTATCTCTGAATTTCTAGTCAAACCTAAACCGCTTCACATTGTTGAAAGGCAACACGTTTGTCCGTGGGGAAATTAGAGAGTGCTAGAGACAGAACTTCAGTATCAAGTAGTCATTACACGTTAAATCTACTACCATTTGTTACATTGTGCCGACATTAGTATCTGCAGAGATTTTGACTATATTTTCCGCGTTGAATATATAGAGAAAACTGAGCTATGGGTTGATTGGCAAGATATGCAAAGTTATACTTTGCGGGATACAAAAATGGTTTCTAAGCACAATTTGAACATTATCATGACCGGAATCCATTTTCTTCCACCACACTTAATGAGCTAAGGTTACCTTGCCCATCGATTAATTTTACTCGCTATTTTTCTTTCCATTTCTCCCTTCTTCCTGCATGAGAGTTCTCTCTCGATTCTTTTGTGCTGGTGATGATCCATTCTTTAGAAATTGTTGAGATAATTGAATCATCTGCGGTTCCCTGGACTTTGGGTGCAGTTTGTTGGTGCATGCAGGTCAACATGATATACGGGCTAGATACCTTAAGTTTGAATTCTAATTGATGGAATTTAATAAAAGAATGTTATCCGCTCAGGAATTATGATTTTCGCATAAATGTATCTGTTCATGCCCATACGATTTCCCTCAGCTCAAATACGAACTATTTTTTTTTATGGTTTGAAGACTTTTCAAGGAGGAATGGATCAAACCAGAACTCTTTGAAGGTTGTATAGACGATTGAACATAACGGTACTGATGTATATAAGCTCATCGTGTGAACTAAAAAACACTACGGATGTATACCACCCGTAAATAAAATATGTGGCTCGATTAATCATCAGTGGCCAAGGTTGTATAGACGATGGAAAATAACGGCAAAGACCTGTTTGAAGTTCTGGCACATGCCGACATGAATTCTAGCTTAGACATACCAGCTGTACTTTATCTGGTTGTATCGGGCAAGTGTGAACTTTCGCTATAGATAATCCACCACCCAGTTTTTTGTCCACTTCTATCAGCAACCTCTCGTATGAACATAAAGCAGTGCAATGAGGGTATCCACCTCTATTGTGTTTCTAAACCAATATAATTCTCGGTGAAATCAATATATATGTGCATCTTAGTCACTGCACTAATGACATCAACTGGTTTGAAGCCTCATGGCACAGTGATTTCTCGACATTGAACTACCAATTCACACACCCATCGCGCACACCTAGCTCGTGTAAGTAACAGATGGAGAAGTCTGAACTCTGAACCCTCACCTTGAACTTACTTCCTAACTGATGTAGGATTGCTAATTTCATGCAAGTTGGTAGGGTCCATGCATTCTCGCAGCCCCTATATATACACACACACACGCAAACTAAGTCGATCCTACTCAGTTACTCATCCCCTAACAATTAATAATAATCCATCTGCCTAGATAACAATTCTCACAGAATTGAGCCATCAAGCAGGTGCAGCAATAGGCTGCCAGCGGTAGAGGCATGAAGCTTCATACCAGGTATCTTCCCCAATCTTCATCAACTTGTGCTGATGAGTTCAAACGTTTTGCCTGTGACCACCAGCCGGCCATCAATGAGATTGTCAAGGTGCAATCACTTGTTGCCCAGCTACGGGCCATCGTTCTGCCAGCATGTGAAATGATGGCCGACCTACGGTCGGAGCTTGTCTCCCAGCTGTTTGGAAGCCTTCAAGATTGCACTAGTCATGCGATATCAGAGCTGCAGACTCACCACAGTGCGCAATTGATCGATATAGACAGAAGGGGATCAGCAGTGAATATTTCTGATTGCAAGAAGGTTTGTGCAAAGAAGAAATCTAGGATAAACAGGTATGCGAATTACCATTCGTTTGCAAGTATACACTGATACTTGATTCACCATGTTGGCCTTCAATCATATGCTTGAATATTAGTTAATATGCCATAGGATACCTTACCTAGAAAGGACAAGCTTTTCCTAAAGTGTCAGGCAACTAGCTATATTGTTCATCAGAAGAATTTATTTCCCCTCTTGTCCTTGTGGAATATTTAATTTCTTGTATGGATGGCAAAAGAAGCTAGCCAAGGCCTCAACTTTGTCACATTGTATCGACAGCAAACAGATGTTCATTATTGTAAAGTAGCATCCTAACATGAATCTTCTTTGTTCCAACAGTATAAAATGAAAGAGAGATAATATATTTCAGACACACATATATAAAGGGTCTTGTTGAATGCCCTGTCTGTTTTCTTCTCAAGTTTTTTTTGATCAATTTAATGAACACTTCGTTGAATCTAGTATTTATGTATGCTTAATAATGTTTATGGGAAAAATGTTCAAGCGGTAGGTATGGTGACTCAACATCATATAGGACGCCTGTTCCGCACTATGATGGCCACCAATGGAGGAAATATGGGCAGAAGAACATTAAAAACTCAATGCACCAAAGGTACATATTTGCCTATATATGTTAAGTAACTGCAAACTTACGAAGTTTACCAGCTTTCATATCGGTATCTAATAGTTAGCACTACAAAACAGGAGTTACTATAGGTGCACATACAAGCATGAGCAGAATTGCATGGCAACCAAGACCGTGCAGCAACAGGAACACAATACCACTGAACCTGGGATGTACACAGTTGTCTACTACGGCCACCACACTTGCAAGGCCAACACTGGTCCTGCTCCACCCCATGTCATTGAGACGAGTACTCCCCAAAGTGCAATGAGTTCGGATAGTATTATTGGATCACAGGAAATAGTGTCTCCGCATACTGGATCTCACAAAATACTAGAGAATGAGCATGCTACACTACAATGGACAGAAGATATGCAGGGGTTGCTCGAGAAAATCGCAGATGTGCCACTGGATTCAGACATCTGGGAAATGGATCGATTCTAAGGTCATATTAGGTGCTTGCTGGATCAACTGAATTGCAACTAAAATTAGTACTTTAATTTTATTATTAATTAATGTGGCTCTTCTAGTTTATATATTATTCCAATAATTGAAGTCCTAATGTGATGGTTGCTAGATTAAAATATTTGGAATTATCGGGTTTAAATACCATCTTTTATACTTTAGAAACTACAATGCATGTGTATATGTATGAAGGAATTGACATCTATTCATGAAAGGTTGTCTTTTTGTGTAAGGTTGTCTGTTCGTGAAAGGACACCTATTAGGGAAAGGAAACATAGAGAAGACATGACAATTCATGGAAGTATGTGTTACTTCATGAGAGAACATGATGGTTCAATGCATCCCTTTATCTAGTGTAAATAGAGGTGCATTAGCATCACTGAAACACAATACAAAAAGATTCTCTCATATCATAGATAGAGAAATCAAAGGCAGGATATGAACATACACAATCAAGGCGAGTACAATAACACATATATTGTAACAATAACAGTGCTTAGTCTGATCATAGAGGCTATCCGCTATGACACTTAAATTTGTACGATGGATATGTATGTGGATAATGTTGTTCTCTAATCATGAAGAGGAGAGAAAATACTCCATATTCTGTACCCTTTTTAACGTGTTTCTGCAAGACCAGAAGATATATCCCATAAATGTATACAGTTCTATACTATTTAACCATAGCTTTATGTTGCAAGGAGGATGGTCTGATCGACAACTACAATAATTAATACCACATGCTTGTGCTCTCCACGTGCATAATACCATAAAATTTATGCGGTTCCATACTTAACAACAAGTGTACTAGCTACAACCAAATGTAAGACATACTACTTAGCAATTTATATGCAACCAATAATGCAAGAGAATCCACTGGTAAAATATAAATGTGAATAGGCTTTGTTTGTATATCTACCAGTATCGTTGGAACCCGCTTAGTTACTTTGGATGTTTTGCACAAGAGCCACTCTTGATGTGTATTAATGAACTTGGATGCTGTTTTAACCTTTGAATAGAATTCTTACATCTTCTAATTGCATATTGTATGCACCACCAAACACCACTTAGTGTTGATAGCCACCAAATGCGCACAGTTTTGGTTGGACTGGAACAACTTGTTAATCCAATTGCCAAATTGATATGTGTCTGCTTGTGCTGGGAACACACCATTGCTTATTACTTTATGTAAGTATGTATGCACTAAAAATGTGATGTGATTATGTGTACGTGAAGGGAGAAGATGAAAGATCAACACATCTGTTAATACGTGTACACACACATGTAGAAACACACATATATTGCTGATGAGTCATAAAAAGCAAGATATATGCAATGGAATATAAATCATGGTTTTCAATTAGCACAGTTTCATCAATTTTTACATCATGTGTTAGGGCCAATTTGGTTTGTGGCTGCTGCTTCCACACCCTAATAAGCAGTGAAATTTGATCAATCATGGCAAGTGTTGGTTCGTTATCAAATTTTAGTGTTGGCGCCAAACATTCTTTATAGAAGGACCCATCTAGCTCAAGTTTTTGCCTACTTTTGCATTAGTATTCAGCAAAAAAAAATGTGATGAGCGTCACACTTGTTGTGACATGGAACTTAACACTTACACGGAACCTACGACAATATATTGGCATGCACCCTTAAAACATGAGTTATGACAAAACCTGTTGTCCCGTAGAACAAAAATTCCATATCTTTCGACGTTGATGTGATCACCATGATCACTCTTGCTAAACCTCTTGGGGCCACACCATCGTCATGGACCAGTGCTGTCATAATCTACAAATAGAGCAAGGACACCCATCAGCTTATCCTACTCCTAGTTGGAGTACTTTAATGCACCATGTGGTGCTAAATAGTTTAACAATTGTACTGTCGACGTAGATGCCTATGCATGTACCTGAGGATGTGTACACACTAACTATAATAAGCGTTTTGTTTACCCATCTACCAATTCAGAGGGTATTTTAGGGGATATAATAACCTGGACAAGGACTGGCCCCAGGCCAATTCTTTGACCAATAGACCATTAACTGAATTTTGAGCACTCTATGCACACAGTGCACTGTAAGGATTGTATGAATCAAGCAAACTTCTTAGGACCTTTTTTTTCACTTTTGAGACCAAAATCCTAGAGTGATTCCAAAATTTTATCCTGCTAGCTCTTCTAGCAGCTCCCTGCTTCCTAATAAAAGGACCTTTGTTGAAAATGCTGGAAACTTTTTGAACAGCTGTTTTGCGGTCAAGATCCCCGCAGGCCGCAGCTGCTTTTGAATGGAGAGAAGCGTAACAGCACTGTTGTTCAGTGTTCAGCAATCACTCTCAATTGAGGGAATTGCAATTGTTGTCAAGATCATTGGATTTATATTTAAGGAAGAGTGAAACATCTACTCCAAAAAAGAGTACAATTGTCTGATTAGCTCCTGTCAGGTCTCTCCAGCTGTAGAAGTAGACATGATTTTTTTCCTGGCTACTCCTGAGAGACAGACTAACACTTTGAATTTACTAATGAAGACAATGCACGCATTTTACAATTGTGTCCACTGGAGTACACAATTTGAAGGAAAAAATTCACATCTTTTTTTTTTCATTGCACCTTTAGCCAGCAGTGTTAGGAGATTCCTGAATATTCAGTGGGATCTCTTGTTGAGTGTACGGGACAAGATTGATGAATATTGGCACATAGATCAGGACTTCCTGTTAGTCATAGTTGCTGCTTGGACAACCTGATTTCACCAAAACAGCAGCATCTTTGTTCCCCGAGGAGCGGCGGCCGGAAATGGGAAGGAAAAGGGAGCAAAACATGAACCTGGTTGGGTGGGTTTCTTGCGGGGTTTTGAACTTGTGGAGGCTACTAGGGGTGCGGCCAACCTCTCGAAGGCTAGTCTGTTGGGTCAGGGACAGGGTAAGGCCGACGGCTCGGCGATCGGGAACGGGAAGCCGGGGCGGTGGATGGAGGAGCTCCATTGCGAGCTTGGTGAAGCTCGTGAAAGGAAAGAAGAGGGAGTGGGGAGGAAAGATGGGGTCGTCTTATGCTTACCGGCTGCGCATGGGTGGTGGGCGGAGCTTGAGTTGATCTCATGTCGGGAAGCGGCGCCATTAGGCGCGCGGTGCATGCGCGTGTGTGGCTCGGGTCTTGGCGGGGCACGTGGAGCGAATAGGATGCGGGCTCGGAGCGGGCGCTCGGACTGAGGTCACCCGGGGGGGGGGGGGGGGGGGGGAGGACCTGCTCCGCACCGGCGGTGCGGTAGAACGGCGGCGGCGCGGTTTACTGCGAGGAGACGAGGGAGTTTGCGGCGTAGGCGGACCGAGCGTGGGCCGAATGCTGGAGACGGGCCGGGAGAGGGAAGGAGGAGATGGGCCAGCTGCGATCCAAAAGGGGGAAGCAGACCGGTGGAGAAAATGGGGGTGGCTCGCCCCTTGCTGGAAACGGAATAGAGGAGGGAAAGAGGATGGGCCAGAAGTTGGGCTCGGGCCATTGAGCAGTATTCGAACCCGACCAAGAGTTGATTGTGAAGTTTTAATTTGAGGTTTTTTTGCAAGGATTGGAAAATATTCAAACTCGAATTAGATTCAAAATGTATATGATTCGGATGGGTCTTGGGTTCAGAGCAAAGGAATGCATCAATCAGGTGGAACTTTTGTGCACGTTTAAATTAAAAAATATTAAAACTATCCCAAAACTTACTACTCCAGCACGTTTATATGAAGCAAATTTAAGGTTGCTTGCTACAGTACTAAGGTATATAGTGTGTCCCTTCACCTCCCGAGCTGATAGTGGCAAACTATTGGGGTAGACTGGATGCTTTATATTATTTAAAATATTTGTCTTTTTTCTTATAAAGCATGTATTTCACTGAGAGGAAGAAGCAGTACTACGATTCGATTTGGACATACACTGGAGGTCCGGAGCTGCCCGTAGTCGGGCCCTAGCACGCATAACACCGTGGTGTCGTGATCCAGGTCGACATACATGCCGACCGTGCCTCAGCAACCAGGTGACCGGACCGGCCGGGACGAGGCACGAACTACCAGCAAGCTAAGCTGCCAGCCCTAGGTTCCCGAGCCACTGGACACGGCGCCGCCGGCACGAAGCTCAAACACGGCAGCAGTGGCGTCGTCCTGGCGATCACGGCGCCGACGGCCGCTCCGCCGTCCTACCACACGAGTCCTGTGGTCGGCACAAGCGTAGAGCCGGCGCACGCTCGCTCCCGTGGATCTCCTGGCCGCCACAACGGCGTTAGAGATTCTGCTCTGCTCGATGGCCGCCCAATCCTCAAGCTCAGCTCCCATTCCCCGTGCATCCCGTTCCCAGGCCAGGCAAAATGTCTCAGCCATGCATGCTAGCTACTGCTGCCATTGCATCCTTTCTCATGTGTGCCCCCCTCCTGGTCATCCAAGTGTTCCAGCTGACAAGTTTCTGTACACTAGTCATAGATACATATATGTATGTGTGTGTGTGTATGTGTGTGTGTATGTATGTATGTATGTATGTATGTATGTATGTATGTATGTATGTATGTATGTATGTATGTATGTATGTATGTATCACACTATTCTGGTTAGATGAAGAAATAACTACTCTATGTGTCTATGGATACTAGCTAATTATGAGCGAGGCACAGGGGACTTCAAGTCTAGCGGTTAACATTAGCCGGTCACCAACCACCGAGAGATATCCTACTCTCTCCGTTTAAAAATATAGTTTTGGATTGTCTAGGTTCATAGATTTTGATATGCATATAGACATATATTATACATAAATGCATAGCAAATACTATAAATCTAAAAAGGCAAAACGAACTGCATTTTGAAATGGAGGGAGTAACTATTTTCCAACAAATCGATGCAAGAAATGCTGATTTGGACTCTTCACCAATAGCAAGCGCTGGAACCATTTACTTCATATTTGAATCCTGGGAACCGGCACACTAACTCAAACACAAGGCACATGCTCATGAGATAATATATATGCGTACTTGTGTTTTCAACAAAAAGGAAAAAGAAGTAGAAGAATTATGAAGAGAAAAGACTACTCTCACAATATTGGAAGTTGAATAAGGGGAGCACCGGGCTTGGTATTTGGTGGTACAACTGGAGTACTTAGCCAAGTAGTGGTGCAACACCAAATAATCAAATTTGGGAATACCACAGGTAGGGGCAGCAAGCACACTGCGATCGAGTTCGCCGACAAGTTCCTTTTACAAGAGCATGGTGAAACCCTGCACTACCTCTGAATTTGCTGAGCTGCCCATCCCGGCTAGCACCGAACCATTTCTTGATGACTTGCCAGCAGCTATTGATCAAGAGGTGTGCCGTAGCCATGCTTACGGTACTTGTTCTGATTCCCCATGCTTCCCAATCGCTTGCAGCCATACGAAGCCGGCTGCTGCCGGGTCGCCACTCGCCACTGCGCTCCGGTGGTTGGGTGGTTCCAATCGATGTCTATATTCGCCCTCCTCCTCCCCTGTTCTTATTGGCAGAGTTGAGCAAGTATTTATGGTGCCATAGTTTCAGGCGTGGAGTTGCTTCTACTAGAGAAGTGTATACATAGAGCTACATGGAGGCGTCCAGAAGCAGGACAAATTATTCAGAATTGTTCCAAGTTTTCTTCTTTTCTTTTTTTGCGAGCTATCCTACCCCTGTAGGTGTGGAAATACTCGGCTTTAGTTCATGGCTAACTGCGGTAGTTCCTTAGTGATGTGAGCAATAATATGCAGCAAAATGTTTTTTTTTCTCGAGGAGCCTATACGGTGGGGGTTATTACCCACCTGAAACTTTACTCGGTTGTCAAAAAAAAGAGAGGATAGACGAACAATGTATTACAGGCCTGTCGGGACGACGGCAAAGAGAAAAAAAGAGAGAGGGAAACTAGGATTCTGCGTAATTACATCCGCGTGATTAGTGCACCAGAGAAGCAGAGCATCAACGATTGTGCTCTTCGGAAACGTGAGAAGTCGACGCCGTCGGAAATCTTCCCTGCTGCGTCGTTTCCATGCGGCTAGCTCAGAGTGGATCGGATCATCAGCGGCTCAGCGCCCAGAAACTCTATGCGCGAGCATGCAACGAACAAGTGATCGATGGTCTCCACCACGGTGTACGTTGCTGCAGAAGGGGCAATTTCGATCTGGGCCGGGCCACATTGAGACCGTGCAAAAGTGATCTGATGCACGTGTTTCCATGCCTCGGAATCCAGAAGAAAACCCGAACAACCTTGTTAGGTGCGAAGCTGTTCCAATTCTGAGATAAGATTGCAGCAAAGTGTTAGTTGGAACAATCCTCTATGCTATAGTGTACGATTTTTTCAATGAGGTGCTGCCACGAGATGTCAGTGAAATATCACTACAATGTTACTGGGTGAGTCGAGGAGGGTTAGAGGCCATGGCACAACAGTACAACACCAACGATGTCTCCAGCAACATACTCGTGATTGGTAGAAAATCAGCACTTCAACAATCCTAGGAATGTTGTCTTGGACTCTTCAGCAACCAGCACTGATCACCAGAAAAAAGAAGGCACGTACGTACGGTGATAATGTGGCAACGTTTTCTTTTTGACTGAAATCAAAGAAGGCACAAGATAACCAGGCCATCGTTCTTACATGCCGACTGCCTATGCCTGTTGACATACGAAACTACCTTATGCGTCGTGTGCCGCTGTTGACTGGAAACGTCGTTCGGCAGTACGGCGAGACCTGCCATGGCGCACGCGGCCTGTTTGCAAGCCCACGGAGGTTGGCACCGCAGCTCCTGCTGGCAACTGGTCCTGGGACATCAACCGGCACCCGCGGCCGCTCCGTTCTGTCGCAGGAGTCGTATGCTTAGCGAAAGCGTAGAACCGGCACCTGAATGGCCTGTGGATTCAGCGTTGTTAGATCTAAAGGCGCAGCTACCATTCCCCGTGCATCCCATTCCCAGGCAACAGGTCTTGCTATGCAACTGCCGCCATCTCAACCTTCCCATCTGCTCACCCTCCTGGTCATCCGGCTTTCCAGTTGACAGGTTCATATATACCCTGGATAGGCAGCAATTTCAATTTATTACAGCACTGGTGGTTAGATGAAGAAACTTACTGTAGTCACGCGCTACCAACGCAGGCCATCTAGGACTTCAAGTCTAGCAGCTACAATCACCAACCTCCGAGAGAGATCATGCTATTTGGCAACGCGAACAATGCAAGGCGTGGTTGCTACTGCTACTTGCTAGAGCCAGCTGGCCAAAGGGCCATGACACATGATTATATGTGCCATTACAATCCCCATTCTATAAATCTACCTGAATGTATGTGACGTGATTGTAAAACATTCAGGAACAAAGTTTGTAAATGAGGGTTGTGTAGAAAGGCAGCAGAGGGAGTATTCTTTTATGGTCAGGAGAGGGAATGTAGTGATTGCAAGTGAATTTTGTACAGATAATGTCAGAGAAGACTTAGACAAGATATTGATAGAACTCATGAGGATTGCAGTAAGTAGTCTTTGTACATGGTAGTATTAAATTTGTAAATATGTAAGTATATCATTAATTTTTTAAATTAGGGATGTTCGCAGAAAGACATGGTAGTGTTATAAAAATGTGAAGATTATAACTTTCGGCACAAGTGTGGAACCGGCGCACAGTGGCGTTAGATTCTGCTCTGCTCGATGATCCTATCCTCGAGCTCAGCTCCTATTTCCCGTGCATCCCGTTCCCAGGCAAAATGTCTGAACCTGCTACTGCTGCCATGGCAACTTTCTCATGTGCTGCCTGTGCACCTCCTCATCCATATATACTACCGGCGACTTCAATTTCCTCTTAGAGTAGTAGTACTGGTTCGATGAAGAAACGACTGACTGCTCCATGTGTCTACGGACTAGTAGAGTTTATTATGAGCGAGGCACCGCGGACTTCAAGTCTAGCAGCTAACATCAGCCAATCACCAACCATGCAAAAGTGTGCGGTCTGTCTGATGCATGTGTTTCCACATGCCCCGGAATCCAGAAGAAAACCTGGACATTCTTGGGATGCCAAGTTGTTCCAATTGCATTGTGAGATTGCAGCAAAATGTTAGGTGGAACAATAATTAATCCTCTATGCTATAGTGTGGAAATCAACTTTGCAAGTCTTTTGTACGATTTTTCCAATGAGGTGCTACTGGGAGGTGCTACTGGGTGGGTTGAGGAGGGTTAGAGGCCATGGCACAACAGTACACTACCAACGTTGTCTCCAGCAACATACTCGTGATTGGTAGAAAATCAACAATTCCAGGAATGTTGTCTTGGACTCTTCATCAACCAGCACTGGTAATAAAAAAGAAGGCACATCATAATAATGTGGCAACGTTTTCTTTTTCACTCAAAGCAAAGAAGGCACATGATAACCAAACCATCATTCTACGTGCCGACTGCTTAGGACAGTCCTAATAGGAGTTTTAAGAGGAGTTTTGTGGCATTAAATTCTATGCCACATTATCAATTTTGTTAATATGATGAGGAGAGAGAAGTAGGGAGTTTTATAGGATGAGAGAGGAGTTTCATCCCCGTAAAACTCAGTCGGCACAGCTATCTAATTCTCAGTTTTGATAACTATGTTATAAAACTGTACACTGAGACTGCTCTTGCGGCTATTGACAGACGAAGAATTGAAGAAACTACCACCTACCTCGAAACTGCCGCTGGAAGTCTGCCGAGCATCCTTAAAAAAAAGTGTCTGCCAAGCATCCTCTAAAAAAATAGAGAAGGATAAACCCTGCAGTTGTCTGAAACTGTGAGAGCAGCAGTTTGTAGGAATTGCCAAGTTGTTGTGCTTGTACATGGACCCATTTTTCATTTGTAAGCTGTAACTTAGTCGGTTGCACCAGTATCTGAGACCAGGCTAACACAATAACTGTTCTATCTAAGACTCTGCTTACTGTCATGTTGATGCCTAATTTGTATTTCCTAAAAATGCTCCCACCACCGTGGCATATAAGGGGCGGTAACAGATCATGGGCCCAGTGCTCTTTTCACAATTCAACTTGGTTTAGCTCAAAATTATATAGGATTAGAGCATCGCCCTTTTAGAATCCGACTCTTAAATTATCTAAACTAAAATTTAAAGTCATTTATCACCCCTGGATACACCACGAGGCCATGACTTGCAAATTGCAGTGGCAGTGGGCTCATCGCTTCCCCTGCACTGGCCGGCGTCAGCGTGCACACTGGCCCTAATCCATGGGGCTCACACTGGACCTCGACCATGCGCACACGCCCCGGTCCTGCGTGCTCCTCGTCCTACCTCGCTCGTCCATGGTTGGTCACCGCGGCGAAGCTGGCCTACTGCGCAGCGACACTGCTTCGGAATCGCGAGGCGGCTGCCGCTGGCCAAGCTGCTGGTAGGGGTGGGGAGGCTCTCGGATCCTCTCCATAGCTTCCCTCGCCACGTCGCAAGTCACTGGCGGGCGGCGGCGGCCTCCCCTCGCTGCAACCAGAGGACAAGGGAAGGCGGCGGCGGCGGCGGCCGTCGCAGGACGGGATGAGCCGCTGTGAACCAGGTGCTTTTTGCAAAAACCCGAGGGCTATTTGCAAATATTTGGATCGCGGTTATTAATCACGATCCAAATCAGGGGTTATTTATAAATAACCGGATTGTATTTGTAAATACTCAGATCGCGATACAAATTAGGAGGTATTTGTAAATTGTAGGGGCCAATTTATAAATATGATGTTCGACGACATTGCTGCCCCCGGCGCGGTCGCGCAGCCGCCGCCGCCCCGAGCCCCGCGCCGCGCCGCCATCGATGCCTTGGTCGTCCTCGGTCGAAGTCACGCTTCAAGCCGTCGCATCCTGACCCCCTCGTGCGCCGCCGCTAAGGGCCCTGCGTGCCTGCTCCGTCGGGAGATGAGAAAATGAGATGCTGCGCCATGGCCGACGCGCGTCGAGAACACGCGGCGCCCAGAGACCTTGATGGCGCATTGTAGCTGGTGCAGCTCGAAGAACGGCGAGGCATTCTGAAGCTCAAACTGAGCGATCCTGATGACAAACCCCTAACGCAACTAGTGTGATGTTTCTCAGGTTTCATCCTAGAATCAGTTGCTAGTATTTCGCTGGGTACTTGGATCAAATTGTTGTCCTATGGACTATTGCTAATACCAGGCAAGTGCGCAAACATCAGGTCGGGCTTCAGGCTTCAGAGCCTCAGAGGTCATGTGTAAACAGGTCCAGAAGAAGTTCCTCAAAATTGAATTCAGAGTTCAGGATACGAGGATATGTGACAGCGGCAAAAAAAATGTGATGCGTGTGATCAACATTCAGAAAGTTCTAGTTTGGATTAGAGGTGCTGGAGTTCCTAAAGAATTATCACGCAAAAACTATGCCTTAATTTTCAGGTTTGTATGTGTCAAATTACCAGAGTACAACTGACAAAAAGAAGATAGCAAATGGTATCTCATCAGTCATCACGCATAGTAGCAGATGTTCCTGAATTGCAGTGATCTAGACTCGAGCCATTTTCCCGCACAATGTTACAGATCCTGGTTAAAGAAAAGGTTCTTGGAAACAATTTTAATTCTTCATAAACCCTGCACTTCTTTTCCGAAACTGCAGGCACTGACAAGCTTGTATTAACAGAGAAGGGTAAACTCTGCACTTGTGCAGTCTGAATCTGTAAAAGCAGACAGTTTGTAGAATTGTTCAGTTGCTATGTGCTTATCCTGGGGCTCATTTTTCAAATGTCTCTCAATTAGTTGCAGCAATCTCAAATCTCTGAGACCAGGCCAACAGCAACTATGTTATCTGAAACGAAAACCACGTTGACGCCCAACTTTGTACTTCAAGTGAAAGCTACCACCACGGCCTGCACAAGGATTCGCAATGGCAACGGACGCGCGCGGCATCGCACTCGAGCAAGCGTGAAGAGTGAAGCCCCTCCTCCCGCGCGCCACAACCGACACCCAATGTTCACTCCGGTGGATCTGCTGGCCATTGGCCAACGTAGTAGAGATAGATTCAGCATTGTTAGATCTGAAGGCTCAGCTATCATTCCCCGTGCATCCCGTTCCCAGGCAAAATGTCATCTTGCCATGCAGCTGCCGCCATTTCGCCTACCATTTGGCTTCCCATTCGACAGGTTTGTATAATTCTACTAGGTAGCCAGCGACTTCAATTTCTTACAGTACTGGTGGTTAAGTGAGGAAACTTACTATAGTATCCCGCTACCAATGCAAAGCATCTTGGGCTTCAAGTCTAGCAGCTACAATGACCAACCACTGAGAGATCATACTGTAGTAATGCTACCAATGCAAGGCGTGGTTGCGATTTCTACTTGCTAGGGGCCAAAGGGCCATGACACATGGTTCATAAAAGTAGGCGAATGAACCTTTGAGTTTATTGCATAAAAACCTTTGAGTTCATAAAAGTAGGTGCATATAAACTACGATCTGCAGTGATCCACAGCAAGTTCCTGATTTGCAGTGATCCAGACACGAGCTACCAATTTCCCACACGATGTCACAGGTCCTGGTTAGAAACAGGCTCCTGGAAACAACTTTGCTTCTTCGTAACTCTGCATTTTCTTCCAAACTGCCAGCAGGAAGTCTGCCAAGCTTGTATTAACAGAGAACGATAAACTCTGCAGTTGTGTTGTCTGAATCTTTGAGATCACCCGATCAGGCAGTTTTCAAGAATTACTCAGCTGATGTGCTTGTTTGTACTGGGGCGCTCATTTTTCAGATGTCTCTCGATCGGATGCAGCAATCTCAATTTGTGATACCAGGCCAACAGCAACTCTGTTATCTGAAACTCCACTTTACTATCACGTTGACGCCCAACTTGTAATTCCCAAAAAAGCTACCACCACGGCTTGCTCAAGAACTTTGCAATAGCATTGGGCTCGTGGCTTCCCCTTCACTGGCCGGCGTCAGCGCGCGCACTGGCCCGCGTAATCCATGCGGCTCGCCCTGAACCTCGGCCACGCGCCGCCCTCACCACACCGACACCGCGCGCACCCGCGCCGCGTCGCGCCCCCTCGACGGCTCCTCCCCCCGGCCACTCGCCACAACCGGCACCCACTGTTCGCTCTACTACTCTGAGCTCATAACCACCTACCTCTCCATACACTATGGAGGGTCCGGCCGGCCGACTTGAACGCGGCAGTTGCCGCCGTCACGGCGACCCGCGGCGCGCCTGGCCTACCTCGACGACGCTGCTTCCGAGCTGGGAGGTGCCTCTATCGCTAGGCCGCTGCTGGTAGGGATGGGAAGGCTCTCGGCTCCTCTCCATGGCTTCTCTCACCACGTTGCAGCTTGCTGGCGGGCGGCGTTGGCCTCTCCTCGCGGCGACCAGGGTTGGACGGTATCTCGTCTACCGACCGGGTGGACGGTATTTCATTTACCGTCCACCCCACGTAGCTGCAGGCTGTTGGATCCTCGACGGTCGAGATTAACCAAGCGAGACCCAGTACAAACAGGCTTTTGGAAGGGGACCGAGCGCGCTTCGCCGCCCTGCCGTCGTCCCGCGACGCTGCTTCTTCGCTTCCGTCTCCGCCGCCCTCCGACGAGCTCCGATCCCAGCCGCAATAGATTAAGTTCACTGCTAGCTCCCGTCATCCTGCCGCTCTGCTTCGCCGCCCTTGCCGCCGCCGTCCGGCGACGGCGAGCCGCCGAGGGCCGAGCAAGCCTTGCATGAACGCGCGCTCCATTACCAATCAAGTAGCTCTCGTCATCCTAGCACCTGGCTTCGCCGCCACCGTGTTCGGCTATGAACAAGAGCAAAAGGAAATTGAACTTGGGAAACTAAACCATGGCGGAATGTGTACATATACACGCAAAGAAATTCAAATTTTTGTTTGGTTTTAGTGCCCGTGTCCTTGATGGGCAAATCAATCTGGGGTGTTTTGGCGTCATGCGTCTCTACTACGCTGCCGATGGGCACTTCCTCTGAAGAAGTCATGGAAAGGAGACAACTTCGCTTGTTTGCTGTCTATGTGAAATTAACCCACGTTATGTTACAGATCCTGATTAATAAAAAGGGCTCTTGGAGACAACTTTGCTTCTTCATAAACTTGGCATATTGGTGATCAAGCCGCAGTAAATTGAATGTCCATACGTGTGCATATGAACTTTATTTGGTACCTTTCTCACATGCAGAATTCACCGGCTAATGTTAAGGGCCACGCACGCGGATGGCAGTTGATGGGTCGCAGAAGGCCTATCAACGGCCCACCGCCACGCTGCCGATCGCCGCGCCGCTAAGGTAGGGGAGGGTGGAGGGGGTGGAGCAATCGCTGGGGTGGGAGGTGGGGGGAGCAACCGCCGACGAGGTCGCCGGCGGCCGAGGTAGTGGTTGAGGTGGCGGAGTTAGGGTTTCGGATTGTCAGGCTTTCAATGGCTGGCGGCTTTAGAGAGGAGGTCGGCGGCGGTCCGGCGGTGGTGGCGGTTCGGCCGGCGGCGAAGATGAGGCAGGGCTGGCCCCTCGAGGGACGGTGGTGGCGGTTCGGCCGGCGGCGAAGACGAGGCGTGGCTGGACCCTCAAGGGGCGGTGGCCGGCGGCAGCCGCCGGCCGGGGCTGTGGATAAGGGGGCGGGGGAGGCCCACAACAGGGGAGGTGGGGAGCCTTCTGCGACTCGTCTGCACCCAGTCACACGTGTGACTGCTAATAGCCCTCGAATTCAAAAAAATAAAACTAGAAAGCTAGAAAACAAGGCACACACATGCGCCTTCTTAAAATATTAGTATTCAAGTGTTCTTGTAGCAAAATGTTCCAACGCATTTACTCAATAACAGGTACGAAAGCGATCACTAGGCCAATAAGTTCAAGCATATACAGGAGGAACTGTCGCGACATTAAATTTTTTAGGATGTGAGTATGTGTTGAAATTGTTGAAAAATGTATGCATGGTTTGTCGAAAAATCAAACAATAAATAAATTCAAATTATATTTCACATCTTATTTTTGTTGCATTAATTGTGACAATGCAATGGTTTTTTCTTCATGATGAATGCAATAGCTTGAGCAGCTCTAAAATAAGTACAGGGTGACCGGTGAGCAGCTCAAACACGATATGGCCAACGGCCCATTGGATCGCAGCCCATTTCCTCTACGCGCGCGCGCACCCTAGCCCACCACACACCTGCCCCACCACACCAGCAGCGGGTTCGGCCCAGGAACATCGCCTCTCTCCGTGCATGTCAGCTCAGCGGTCCCCACAAGGCAGAGACTACAACAACAATCTTCGGTCCACGGACCCGGTGCACGCGACCCACCAGCTCCGAGCGCCCTTTTGGCGCGAGATTTGGCGCCAAGCCGCCGCCTCCTTCCCGCCAAGACCACCCCCACGCCCCACCCGCCTGGCGGCCTACCACCTCTTCTTCTTCCTCAGACCCAAAACCCTCACCAGCGCGCCCCCACGCCGATACGCGAGAGCCAACCGCCCAACCGGAAGTCCTAGTCCAGATCAGGAAGCTTACGGAAGGCGCCGCCGTCGGCGATGGAGGCGTTCGGCGGGTTCTTCGTGGACGAGAAGGCGGCGCGGGTGGAGAACATCTTCCTTGAGTTCCTCAAACGGTGAGTCCGCCGCCGCCGCCTGCTTCGCAGCCATTTCTAGGGCTTCTTCTCTTAGGGGGTCCATCCCGCCCGTCTGACTGACGCGTTGGGGAATCTGCAGGTTCAAGGAGTCGGATGGCGCGCCGGAGCCGTTCTACGAGACGGAGATGGAGGCGATGCGGTCGCGGGAGTCCACCACCATGTACGTCGACTTCGCGCACGTCATGCGCTTCAACGACATCCTCCAGAAGGCCATCGCCGAGGAGTACCTCAGGTGGGATTGGAGTCTCTTTTCAATTTTGGTGTGGTCTGGTAGATTTGGGATCTGGGAAAGAAACAGCGACAGCTTTGGTTCGGTTACTCGAATTTGGGAATGAACTTGGTCCTGATTTATGTTCGAATGGACCCCAAGCTGAAGGGGATGGGAGGGATTATATGAGCCTTCTAGCATTTCTCAGCTAGATTAAAGTCAGGACAGGTTTGGGATGCCCCTCAAAAAGATTAAAGTGAGGACTGTCAACATATTTTGATTGGAATTTTCGAGGAAGAGATACTTAATTGTTGTCAGCTTTCAGTAACATTTCGTGTATCTAATGCTGAATTGTTTTAGTTTCTGGGTATCATCCGTTACACTAATTTATTATAATTTGTACTAAAGTCTACTACAAACTAATCTGTGCTGTCTGTAACCTGTCAAAACTTTGCTCTAATGGCCTCATCTATTGTATCAGGTTTGAACCATACTTGAGGAATGCGTGCAAGAGGTTTGTGTTGGAGCACCGGGCGGGTGAGAACCGAGCGCCAATCATCTCAGATGATAGTCCCAACAAGGATATAAATATTGCCTTCTACAACATCCCAATGCTGAAAAGGTAGTGCCTGCTGCCCCACGAGATGTTTTATCCATGAAGCAAGTTCTTTCTTATTGAAATGGAAACAAAAACATGCTATTGTCTTGTGGTTAGTATGGTTAATGCATTATTGACATGTATTTGGTCACTAAAACTTTTATAAGTGCCACTGTTATAATTTACACAAATGAATTAAAGGGAATGATCAGGGTTAGCAATTACTTTTACTTTCATCTGCTTCTGTGGACGTACATTTAACTTAAGAACTTCTGCAGTACTCTCATAGACTATCTGTGTGCTAAATTGTAAGATAGTCAGCCAAAGCTTGATTGAAATTACTGTTATTGCAGGCTGAGAGAGCTTGGGACAGCGGAAATTGGTAAACTTACATCAGTAATGGGTGTTGTGACACGGACGAGTGAGGTGCGGCCTGAACTATTGCAAGGCACCTTCAAGTGCCTCGACTGTGGGAATGTTGTGAAGAATGTGGAGCAGCAGTTCAAGTACACTGAGGTTGTACCTCTGAACACCATATCTCCCTTTGTCCTTTCTCTAATGCAATGTGTCTAATGATGAGTTCTTGTACTTTCTTTGCAGCCGATAATATGCGTCAATGCGACATGCCAGAACCGATCAAAATGGGCCCTTCTCCGCCAGGAGAGCAAATTCACAGATTGGCAGAGGGTGAGAATGCAGGAGACATCAAAAGAAATACCAGCTGGTTCACTTCCTCGCTCCCTGGATGTCATCTTGCGGCATGAAATTGTTGAGAAGGCTAGAGCTGGGGACACGTAAGGAAGCTTTGTTCCATTGAGTTACTTTATTATTGTACCTTGGGATGACTTATTTTAATTCGATTTTCTGTTTTTTGACATTTCCAGGGTTATATTTACTGGAACTGTTGTCGCAGTTCCAGATGTAATGGCACTAACTTCACCTGGTGAAAGAGCAGAGTGTCGCCGGGAAGCTCCTCAGCGAAAAAATGGGGGTGTTCAAGAAGGTGTTAAGGGCTTGAAGTCCCTTGGAGTTAGGGATCTCTCTTATCGCCTTGCTTTTGTGGCAAATTCAGTGCAGGTATGAACTCTTCTGAGCAAAGAGTTCCATCTCATAAGTGTAATTTTCGTGTTTTTTGTCATCACATTATATTTCATTGTAAATGTTATCAGGTGGCGGATGGCAGGAGAGAAGTGGACATCAGGGACCGGGGCACAGATGGTGATGACAGTGAAATACAGAAATTCACAGTAAGTTAAATTTGCAATCTAAAAACTACCGCTCTCTTCCGTAGAGGAAATAGAAGGGTTGTCCTTCCCGAAAATAAAAATCGCAAAAATACTCCTGACTCCAATGCAAGCTCTATCCGTGTGTTACGCTTAAAACCATCTCTCTTTGGCAGGAAGAAGAGGAAGATGAGGCTGTTAGGATGAGGAACACTCCTGACTTCTTTAATAAGATAGTTGATAGCATATGTCCTACTGTCTTTGGTCATCAAGAAATTAAGAGGGCAGTCCTCCTTATGCTTTTGGGTGGTGTTCACAAGATAACACATGAAGGGATCAACCTTAGAGGTGATATCAATGTCTGTATTGTTGGTGATCCAAGCTGTGCAAAGTCTCAATTCCTGAAGTAAGCATTGCTATCCAGTGCTGTTGTTGCCATTTCTTTAGCGATGTTTTTCTGAGGCTATGATGAACTTTTTTTATATATACAAACTTAGTGCTTAACACATTTTCCATAAATGATAAGCATGGATTTGTGGTGACAAGGAGTGGCAAAGCATGTTACTTTTCAACTCACTCATGGATTTATGCTAATGAATATATGTTGGTTTTTGAGTCCTTAAAAAAGTCCCAGCAAATGATAATATGTAATATTTATTTTGAGTCCTTAAAAAAGTCCCAGCAAATGATAATATGTAATATTTATGTTGAAACCTTAAGTATTCAATGTTCCAGTTGTTTTCATTTTTTTATTGAACTAGACCTATCTGATTAGTTAGTGAGTTCATTCCTGCATCAGTCATAAAATTAAAGTGTGGTTTTCAATCCAATGCCAGATATACTGCTGGTATTGTTCCAAGATCTGTTTACACATCGGGGAAGTCATCATCTGCTGCTGGTCTGACAGCAACTGTTGCTAAAGAACCAGAGACTGGTGAATTTTGTATTGAGGTACTTCCAAATTTAAGCAATTATTCATTTTTTTTCTCATTACAAATATTGTTAAATGCACAAAGGATGTTGAGAAGTTTGCATATGCTGGTTTGCCTAATTCTAGTAAGGATGGTAATAACCAGTGGAATAAATGCTTAAGAGCACTTTTTCTCATAGGAGCTACAATGTGTATTTTACTTTATCATTTGTCTTTTCCTTATTCTGATATGCATTATCTAATGCTTCCCCTGTTATTTCTTGCAGGCAGGTGCTCTGATGTTAGCTGACAATGGCATTTGCTGCATAGATGAATTTGATAAGATGGACGTTAAAGATCAGGTAGGTTTACCGATACCTGATATTGTGTTTCCTTTTCTTTTCCTTGCTGAAGCTTAAGCAGTTCCTGTTCCATACATCTATTTTAGGTTGCTATACATGAAGCAATGGAACAGCAAACCATTAGCATAACAAAAGCAGGAATACAGGCCACCTTGAATGCGCGAACTTCAATTTTAGCTGCAGCAAATCCAACAGGAGGGCGTTATGACAAGTCTAAACCACTTAAGGTACATTAAGAGCACAAGTTATATTTCATCTCGTGCTCTTTCAAACTTTTTTACGTGCATATCTGAGCATAACACATTTATGATGTGAAAACTATAGAAGTTATTAAAATCTAATTCTTTTCATTTGTTGTGATCTCTTACAGTACAATGTGGCGTTGCCCCCAGCTATTCTTTCAAGATTTGATTTGGTGTACATCATGATTGATGAACCTGATGAAAACACAGACTACCACATTGCTCATCACATTGTAAGAGTCCATCAGAAACGTGAAGAAGCACTGGCCCCTGCATTTAGCACTGCAGAACTGAAGCGATATATTGCGTTTGCGAAGTCTTTGAAACCTCAGGTTTGCCTCGTTAGTGATCTTGGAAAATGGACTTAAAACTTCTTGTCAGCTGACAGTTATCTCTTTATTTCATTGCAGCTGAGTTCAGAAGCAAAGAAGGTTTTGGTGGAGTCATATGTTACCCTTCGTAGAGGCGATAGTACTCCTGGAACCAGGGTTGCTTACAGGATGACTGTAAGGCAATTGGAAGCATTGATCAGGCTATCAGAAGCTATTGCTCGAAGCCACTTAGAAAGAACTGTAAGTATAATAATTCAGTTGCACTTTCTGGGTCATGTTTTCTTTTACCACTGCTCTATTTGCTCTGATGGAATAAAACTGTAATCATTTGCACTATCATGGGCAGTATGATCAAATTATATTTGGTCGACATGCTCCTTACAGTGGTGTTTTTGTCCATTTCCATGATTGTGTGAATAACTTTTGGTATTGAAATATTTTAGGTTCTCCCAGCTCATGTCCGACTGGCAGTTAAATTGCTTAAGACGTCCATCATCAGGTGAGTTTGTTGAGTTGTTGGCCTTTTTCTATGAAATTGGTATGTGGATAGTGATGTTGCTGGTGCTGAAACTTATTGATTTTGTGTAGCGTTGAATCAAGTGAAGTTGATCTCTCTGACTTCCAAGATGCTGAAGACGGAACAAATGTACCTTCTGATAATGATGCTGGACAGCCAGCTGAAGCAAATGCTGCTCCTCAACAACAGGATGCAGGTTGGTTCCAAATTTTAAAAACTTAAGATGGATGTCTTTTGTATTAGTTTGTTTCTAACCATTTTGTTATTTCTCTATGTCAAAATTATAGAAAATGAGCAAGCAGCAGATAACGGTAAGAAGAAATTGGTAATAACTGAAGAACACTTCCAGAGAGTTACTCAAGCCTTGGTTATGAGACTACGGCAGCATGAAGAGTCCATCACGAAAGATGGTACGTCCTTTTGGGTTACTTGTCTTAAAGCTTTTATTATGACTCAAGCCCTGCTCATGCATCTTTATCCTAGCAACAACGTCCTGCTCAAAATTTATCCTTAGTTGCTTAAGATGACAATTGTGACAAACTAATGACCCAGAAACAGGGACATGATGCATCTTCCCTAAGCAGTTTGAACAAACTAAGCCTCTGGTGGACTTTAAGGCAATTAAACAAATGTTTTGCAACTTGCACACAATAATATATTGAGTACCATCCTTTTCTTAGGGACACAATGTAACACTAGATGATTCAATGCTATTTACAAGTACAGAACACAACCTTCTACATTTTCTTCACTCTTGTGTCAGCATGTTTCTTTGTGCTGCGGGATTCAAGGTATCTGCCATGTTTTGATGTTTGCTTATTCAACCATCGTGATGCAGGAGATGGTCTGGCTGGCATGAAGCAAGGGGATCTTATCATCTGGTATGTTGAGCAGCAGAATGCCAAAGGCGCATATAGTTCTACTGCAGAGGTGAAGGAAGAAGTGAAGTGCATCAAGGCCATTATAGAGGTGAGTCCTGCAGTGCTCTGCATGGGGTGTATGGTCTGTTAATTCCCAAACCTGACTGCATTGGAACAAAACAATCCCAAAGCAGCATGGCTTGACGATGCTAAACCTTCTGATCTATGTGCATATGCAGAGGCTTATACAGCGGGAAGGCCACCTTATAGTCATAGTCGAAGGCACAGCCGCCGCGGCCGAGGATGGCGCTGGCGCGCGAAGAACATCCGAGAGCAGAATATTGGCAGTTAACCCGAACTATGTTATTGATTAGCAGCAGCCTGGAACCATGCCGCTAACTCGGGTCAGTTGATGTGGTTAACCAATAGTAGTGAGCTCCCTGTGCCATGATGCCCTGGCACTGTTGTACCATCTCCATCTCTGACGGGCTCCTTGCAATGGAGCGCATGTTCTCCGGAACTGTATAATGAGTTTCTTGCTTCTAGGTTTAGTGAGGTGTGATCACTAGTGTACTACCTCTGTAATTTTGACCTTGTGGCCACTGTGGAAGCGAAGAGAAGAAGCTTATGAATCATTGGTTGTATTGAAACCAACATTTGGTCTTCCATCTGGATTAAGTTAAATTGGAACCGAGTGCTGCTTATGAGCATTGAGTTCTTCTCAACATATACGGTAGCTGTGCTGATTAGCGAACAGTGCCAAAGAAATCCGTCTGTTTTGCAAGTATTTTTGCATATGTTGTTTTAAGTTTTGAGTAGGCATATTTGAATTTTCATGAAACATAATGCATACAGGTGTAAACGCATGGCGGCCAGCCGTGTTGGTTTAAACTTTAAACAGCTCATTACACAGCTGTTCAGTCGGGCAACGGAGGTGGGACCCAGGTGCCAGTGCCACCGCAACCGCAGCCCCATCTTCCAGTACCGAACCGCGCGGCTCGAGAACTTCCGCGCCGACTCCGCCCACCGCCGCGATGTCGTGCTGGGCCGCAGGCCGCCGCTCGTCGGCGGAGAACGCCGGCGCGGGGGGCGCCATTAAGACGGTGGCGGCGCGGGCTGGGAAGCGCGTCGCCCTCGGGGAACTCACCAACGTCTTCCGCGGCCGCGGGAGGTCGTCTGGCTCCGCGACCGAGGCGGTACGGCTCTTCCTTGCGCGCTCCTACGATCGGGGCGGCGCGTGCCCCTGGTCGGCTTTCGTTTCGGGAGCGGGCGGAGCTTGGGTCGTCGATGGTTTGAGTAGAGGGGTTGACGCCTACGAATTTTTATTTGACGTCGATGGTTTCTGGTGCACGCCGCATTTGAAATTGAGCATTTGAGCTAGTTGGTTCGAGCAATTTGGTTCGGCATTTCTAGGGTTTCTGCCGTTTTGCTCTGCCCCTCTTCTCGACCGAAACGATACGGCTGTCTGATTACTGGTTATCTAATGGTTCGTCTTAATTGCGCGCTTGATCGATCAATTAAACAACATTCGCTGAGAGAGATTGATTTTCCTTCTTTTTCGCTGATTTCTTCGATGAATGAGAATGTATCGGCCATTTCCCCTACTTTCCTCCACATTTTCTCAAGTGGTCATGCTAGAGACAAAAACAGTCATGGATAGTTATAAGGATGGTATCCTTCCAAATGGGATAAGAGAATTCTTACTACTCTCTTTCTTTCTCTCAATTGAAGAAGTAATTGGAAAATAAAACAGCAAGTACAAAAATGAGTAATTGGTTCTGTTCCAGTGGTCTTAATGCAATATTGGGATTTTCTGGCGTCGTCAGAGATATTTTGCTGCTTCTGGAATTCAGTAGCAATGTGCACTGTTAGGTTTCCTGAAGTTTTTGGCAGGTTGGGGTTTTTACATCGCCCTGATATAGGGGCCATGTTTTTCATTGTCACGTGCTCAGTTCCCAATCTTCCATTGGAAATGTCTTTCTTTAGGAAAGTTTATGTGCTTATGTAATCTCTGTTTAACCGTTTTGATTGTTTCAAGTGAACCTGTTCAACACACGTTCATGTTTCCTCCTACTACTGCAGAAATTGAGTTCAACCAAACCAGTTGATGTGAAGAATAAGGGATCCTTTGCAAGCCTGCGCAATGTAAAAACGGGACGAGGTTCTATCAGGAAACTGACCTCTGACCAATTTGATTGGACAGTATCACACCATGACAGTGTCCTTCAGAAGGAGAATGCCTCTTTCCCTTCTGTGCCTAACGTTGTACCAATAGGTAGCAGCTCACCTGGCCTGACGGATGATTCAGTCTCCATGGAGGACGCTATGTCAACATGCAACTCAATAGAAAGCTCCGATCTTGAGTTCCTTGATGACGAGGACTCCTCACTGGCAGCTTCTTTGCATTGTTGGGCCGATGATAAGCTTCATATCTCAGATAGTAAGGAAGTTGTAGGTTTGTTCACTTGTCAAAATTGAGGTAGTTCTGTATGGCTTTTTGTGCATTGTGTTCAACATTTTAAACTTACATAGTTTGTTTATTGCTGCAGCATTCAAGTGGAGGAAACATAGTCCTATCTCTATGAAATCTGATAATATCTCTGACCTCGACAACAACTATGAGGATCCACAACATTGTGCAACTCTTGACTACGAAATTTATGAGAACTTGCGAGAGGCTGAGGTGATAGATTCTTGCTCATGCTCATACTTATAATATATATGTGTATGTTGAGCCTCAAGTAACAACTGGACCATGAATATCAAGTAATTCCTAAAAACTGAATACACACTGTTTTGTGCTCAAGTTGTTATACTAGTTGAAATGAAAGCACGAAAAGAATCAAATGGTAGCTTTTTTCATGTTCATTGGTTCTGAACGAAAATCATACAATTCTTAGTGTTCTAGAAAGTGTTAGGAGGTTCTAGGTGGTTAACTGTTGATTTACTCACATCTCTATAAATTTCTGGATCGCCTAATCATCATAGTTTGTGTAACTCCACATTCCATTTAGCAGTTCCTTGACGTAAAAATTGTGTTTCTATGTTGCGGAACATTACAGTGTCTGTACATAATATCACACTTTGATGAAGCCTGTGTTGGGTTGCTCCTAGCTGCCAATTTACTTGCTCCCAACATTTACTCTGTTGTGTTGTGATTTTTTATTTCTTGCAGACTAGGAAAATGCCTTCAACACATTTTGTGGAAACCACTCAGACAGATATGAGCACAACCATGAGGGCGGTGTTAATAGATTGGCTTGTAGAAGTAAGCATTTCCACTTAACAAGGAAAACATGTTTATCAGTTAAATGAACAAATAATTACCCTGTTGATTTTTGTTACATTCTTGCCTTTTATCAATTCAGGTCACAGAAGAATATCGTCTTGTTCCTGATACCTTGTACCTCACTGTCAATTACATTGACCGTTATCTTTCTGTCAAAGAGATCAATCGGAACAGACTGCAATTGCTGGGTGTTGCCTGCTTACTTATAGCTGCGTAAGATACAAATAGTTTATTTTAGCCTATTTCTATTTTATTCTATGCTCTTTCTGACACTATGCTGCTAATATGGTGAAATTTCAGGAAGTATGAAGAAATATGCCCACCCCAAGTAGAAGAGCTCTGCTATATTACTGACGGTTCATACACTAAGGAAGAGGTCCACGGCTCAGTTCATTCTTTTTTTTCTTATATTTTCTTAGTTTCATCTTCTAACACATAGTTAAACAGGTTTTGCAAATGGAAGCTTCTGTCCTGAATTACTTGAAGTTTGAGATGACGGTACCTACACCAAAATGTTTTCTAAGGTAGTATCCTTTTTTGTAATACTTACCACGCCTATACTTACTGATACTAAATCTTTTGCTCTTTTTTACTAAAGGAGATTTGTACGTGCTGCTCAAGTGTTTGACGAGGTACTTGTATTTCTTCATTGATTTGCAGTTCCTGCCAATTCTATGTGCTGTCCCAACAGGCTGAAACCTTTTTCTTTCTGCAGGGCTCAACTCTGCATCTTGAGTTCTTAGCCAACTATATCTGTGAGCTGTCACTTCTTGAGTATAGTTTGCTTTGCTATCTACCTTCATTGGTAGCTGCCTCTTCTGTTTTCTTGGCAAGGTTTATCCTTAAACCAACAACAAACCCATGGGTATGTGCTCCCAACCTTCTATATCCTATCTTTTACGAATCTTCAGAGGAAAACTGAATGTTTGCGTTAGCTAACATTTGCATCCATGTTTAATCGAAAGCAGAATTCGTCGCTTTCTTACTACACGCAGTACACACCATCTGAGTTGCGTGGTTGTGTAAGGGTACTACACCGGCTCTTCCGTTTTGGCCCTGGAAGAGATCTTCCCGCTATCAGGGAAAAGTACAGTCAACATAAGGTGAGTGTTTCCAACTTAAGGTGATTGCTGATGAGAATTATTTACTTTATTTAATTTCCTACTCTGATGCTAAATGCTCTACCCTCTTTCTGCTCTCAGTACAAATTTGTAGCAAAGAAGTACTGCCCACCATCAATTCCCACTGGCTTCTTCCAGGATGCGACCAGTTAGAAGCTGAGATCACTTCTAGTTATTCACTGAAACTTTCTGTGGCTCTTAGTGTGAGTTCGTTCTGTACAGATTGCTGTGCATGCAAGGCATACGCGTGGCCTTGTGTTTAGCTGATTGATGGGTGTACATAACTGTAGGTGGAACAGGTGCAGCTATGTTCAGTTTCATGTGGGAATGTTGTGGTTTCTTCTGGCATCGTCTAGTACTCAACTGATGTGCTCTTCTTTTCCCACTCTGTAGAGTTGTATCCATATTGTACGTTTGCCAAACTTGTATCATATGGTTCTGGACCTTGCTCATAGCAAAGATAGATAGTTTAGCTAAAGATCAAGTGTACTCATTGCTATCTTTGGTTATTGTGTGGATTATTTTTTCTTTCTGAACGTTCTGGTCTGGAAGCTGACAGATGTACCATCCAGTTTAGCACAGTAGAGTTCGAATCAATTTTTTATCATGGAAATACTTTCAAAAGAAACCGAATTATTTAAAGGTCATGTTTTAATTTTTGTCCTTTTACTGTTAACTAGGCGTTGCTACGGGCAAAGATTATATAAGTTTTGGATACGTATAGCTGTTCGTATGTTAATTTTTAGGGGTCTAGGTTATCGAGTCGTGGACGGAAGGTTGGTCCGACTCGTATACAGGATGGATGAGGCCCACATGTTGACGACACAAGGTGGATCAAAGCAAAATTTAAGGTGAAAACGTTACATGCTTTAGAAATATATAAAGATTATGTTATGAAATCTTCGCGATCTTTGAGACCATGAATGGGAGAAAAAACATAGTAAATAAAAAGCATTATAAAATGCACCTAGTGGTCTCTAAACTCTTAAAATCCCTAAACTATTTAAATTTCCGGGGTCTAAATCTTCTAATCAACACATACGAGCCTAGATTTACTCTAGACATGAGTACCTGGAGGTGGTATATACCAGGATTATGATATGCTTTGACCCTGCATCTTTAATCTACCCTCTCCTATGAGAAAAGAAAGAGAGACCGACCGTGGAGACCACGTGAGAATTACCCCTCTTGCTAAATTTAGCAATGGTTTCTTCATCGTCTAGCTGCCCTCCATCCCACGGATTCCTCTCGCAGCCCCACGAATCCAAGCCCATGTTTGCAAAGCATTTCTCACTCTTTACCTCCCACCAAAGCGATCCTCCCGTTTTGGTGCAGGCCAGCTGCTGCTGCAGACCGCATTTTCCTTGGATCATGTCAAAACGCATAGGTTTCCTTCAGAGAAATGTCAAGGCGCCTAGGACCTTCCGTCGATTTCTTTGAACAGCCGCCTTGCGATCTTTAATTTCCAGGAGTGTCATATGAAGCATTATCTGATTCGTTTGCCGCCGGAAGCATTCGTCAAGATTGGATTTGTCGGGTTCGTGTTTCTTGCTCGGCCACCATTTTGTTGCAAATGTTCAATTCATGTATGATCCTTTTTTTTTCTTGTCTGCTTGGAGTTGGGTCGATCAGTGGGTCCTTAATTTCTAAAAGATCAGGCCAAAATTTTGTTGGGTCTCATCTGCTATGAAAGATTCAGCTAAAGGATGAACAGAAGAAGGATTTCTGTCGCGTAAGGCTGTTGATACTCTGCCGTGTGTGTAGTTTCAGATAGATCGAGCACGGCATGGACTTCAGCCCTCAGAAGAAGGGAGCTGAACACGATCACAGCGGCTTCGAACACGACGACGAGTACGATGAGTTCGGAGCTGAATCCACCGCGTCGAGGCCGTATCCACACGACAGCAAACCAAAGCCCAAGAACAAGGCGGATCAGTTAGATCACAAGACGAGCCACTTGTCCGGCGCCGCGAATCCAATCCATGGCGGCGCACCCCACGCGACGGCGCCGGTGCCGCCGCATAGCTCGGAACCGACAGGTAACGCGATCGCTGCGGCGACGGCGCCGGCGGGCAACAATGCTGCTGAAGCCGCCGGCAATGGTGTTGGCGGCAGCGTGGACGGCGGCGGCGGCGGCGGTGGCCCGCGGAGCAACAGCATGGAGAGCAGCAGCACCGCGTCGGCGCACGTCCGGCGGCATACCGGCGGCGACAGCCGGTGGGACGCCATCCAGCTGGCCACGACGTCCCTGGAGGCGCCGCTGAACCTGTGCCACTTCCGGCTGCTCAAGCGCCTGGGCTACGGCGACATCGGCAGCGTGTACCTGGTGGAGCTCCGCGGTACGTTGGCCTTCTTTGCCATGAAGGTGATGGACAAGGCGTCCATCATCAGCCGCAACAAGATGGCCCGCGCGCAGACGGAGCGCGAGATCCTCGGCCTTCTCGACCACCCCTTCCTCCCCACGCTCTACACCCACTTCGAGACCGACAAGTTCTACTGCCTGGTCATGGAGTACTGCAGCGGCGGCAACCTCCACTCGCTCCGCCAGAAGCAGCCTGGCAAGCACTTCTCCGAGCCCGCCGCCAGGTTCTACGTCGCCGAGGTGCTGCTCGCCATGGAGTACCTCCACATGCTGGGGATCGTGTACAGGGACCTCAAGCCGGAGAACGTGCTGGTCCGGGACGACGGCCACATCATGCTCTCCGACTTCGACCTCTCGCTGCGGTGCAGCGTGTGCCCGACGCTGGTCAAGTCGTCGTCGGTGCACAACATCGGGAGCGGCGGCGGCGGCGGGGGCAGCGGCAGCAGGGGCGGAGCGGACGCCGCGGACGGCGACGTCCTCACAGCCAACCAGGGGTGCATCCAACCGTCGTCCTTCTTCCCGCGCATCCTGCCGCGGCGCAGCCGGAAGCCGTCCAAGAGCGAGCTGGGGCTCAGCGGGCCGCCGGCGGTGGAGTTCAACGCGGAGCCGACGGACGCGCGGTCCATGTCCTTCGTCGGCACGCACGAGTACCTGGCGCCGGAGATCATACGCGGCGAGGGCCACGGCAGCGCCGTCGATTGGTGGACGCTCGGCATCTTCCTCTACGAGCTGCTGCACGGCTGCACGCCGTTCAAGGGCGCCGGGAACCGCGCCACGCTCTGCAACGTCATCGAGCAGCCGCTCCGGTTCCCCTCCGACGCCGCCGGTGGCGGGCCGCCCACCAGCTCCGTCGCCAAGGACCTCATCCGCGGCCTGCTCGTCAAGGAGCCCCAGAAGCGGATCGCCTTCACCAGGGGCGCCACGGAGATCAAGCAGCACCCCTTCTTCGAGGGCGTCAACTGGGCGCTGGTGAGGAGCATGAACCCACCGTCGGTGCCGGAGCCGGTGGACTTCCGGCAGTATGGGGCCGGCAAGGAGAAGAAGGCGGCCGAGACGGCGGCCGTCGAGGCGGCGCCGGCCGGTCACGCCGCGAAGTCAAACTCCGGCGATTCCTACACGGATTTTGAGTACTTCTAGGACGTACTGGTCGACATGCATATTCTTACGACTTACTGTACAAGGTTAGATTATCTTGATTGATCGAGGGCTGCCATCTTTTAACAAAATGCTTTGATCATGCATTGATCTTGTAACACAATACTTTCATGTACCACTTGACTACAAACTTAGTTCTATCATTTAGCCACGCCGTCAGTTACCATTCTCATCATCAAAACAAAATGCAAGAAAAGAAAATGGCATTCCTATCTCATGCATAAATAAATTCTGACACTGCACTGGATAGCAAAATTATCAGGAAGTAGGGTTGTCATGCACAAGGATCATGACAACAGCAATGGTGGTGAATGCTGACAAAGTGCAATTGAGTACTACATGCCTTGCAGCATTAAAATTACGTTTACAGGAACAAAGTTGTGCCTCAGGTAAACACTGCGAGATGAGATAGGTTACTGCTGCTTTGGCACTTCATGCTGATCTAGTTACACTAAAGTTCTAGCAATGTTACATGCCCTTCTCATTCCACGGGCATAGTTTACAGTCTGCACTAAACGGCCAAAAACACTTGGCTTGCACTTATCTCACGCACACAAAGTGGCGTACCGCATGGAACACATGGACGGACAGCTTAAGAACACCATCAGAAATCCTGAAGTGAAAGGCGCATATGTCACCAACTTTAATATCCTTAGCTGCAACCACGTTTTCCCAGCCCATTGTGAGACTCGCACGGCCATCTGCATTAAGCTGCACTCTAACAGTACCACGATCTTGCCCATCGACTTCAAAATGAGCAAAGCCCACCCCTTTATCCATGCAAGAAAGCAATGGCCTAGAGATGTACTTTGCAGAGAGCCGCTGCCACAAAAAAAAAATGCATACAGTTAGCAATAAATCATAGTTCTCATAATAGGAAGCAAAACATCAGAGAAGTCAAAATAAGAAGGATTGGAGCTAACCATCCTTCCCCTTCTCTTCAAGTTTGATTTATTCATTTGGTATACATAAAATGGGATCTCTGGTGGGGCATAACCACAGAGCTCTCTCAGGTGTTTCTTCATTCCAGAAGAGAGCATTAGTTTATTTCCACGGAAAAACCATTCATCATTCTCCGTAAATTGCCACAGTTCAGACCCTGCCACACATAAAGATGGTCATATACAATATTTCTGCAATACATGCATCATAGAATCAACCAAAATGTCTGATATCGTATTAGGCAATGCATCAAATAAGACATAGTTTGTTTATCAGTCAATATATGTGGAACACCGCCTGTTTGGATGTTGTGGTTTTAGAAAAATATAGTATCAAGAAACTGTAGTTTTTAAGTCAAAGACATGCAAAACCACGGTTTAGAAAAAAGAGGTCCGGAGTGGAGTTTTTTAAACTCCACAAAGACTACAACTTCGACAATACTACGGTTTTTAAAACCACAAAGTTTGTTGCATCCAAACACCCATGAGCTTTTAAAAACCAAAGTATTTTTGTAAAACTGTAGTATTTATCCAATACTCCAAAAATACTTTGTATCCAAACGGGGCCGTACCACTGAAATTTCCCGCTGAATAAATCACTTAGAGCATCAAATATTCAATTCAATGTTTTTATTATTCAAGAACCTTCTAGAATTATTCATTTATTCTCATGTAAGATGTAAATACCAATGTCAAAACCTTGCCTATACTTGCTCAAGACATGAACACATACCTGGTTCTCCACTGCCAGAGTCATTTGATATGAGAGAAGGTTTCTCATCATCATCATACCACATGCATGTATCCTCATCATCACGTATTTCAATGAAAATAGGCTGTTTCTCTGCACCACCTGGTATAATAGGAAATTTAAACATCCAAAAGGTGTGTGTATTATGATTAGTATAAATAATAGGACTACTTACCAGCTTGTCCTTTTAATTCTTCAACTGCGCACAACTTGGCTTCTGTTTCATTTAGCTTTGCCTTTGTTTCACTATCCACTGAAAGAGCATCTACTGCACAAGGTACTTCTGTGCTTGAGGCAGAGTTATCCCCATGATCCAACTGCCAAAGATGGAGGAAATTTTCAAACTACCAGAAGGACAGCACACAGAAAAGAATACTAAATATTAAATTAGCATTCTTCAAGGCATAGCCATTGATACTAGCATACTCAATTAATTTTATTGTTCATAGGAAGATGTTTATGTCTGATTATCTGATATCACAATTCATAGTGGCATATTCAGAGCAAAACAATTCATCAAGTTATTCATATGAAGCTTAACTTCTGAACTATGTATAACATTTCATAACCATCATGCTTCAACATATAGGCAGGACAGTGAGAGCAGAAGCTCTGATACGTCAGGAGAAGGCATGTAGATATGCTTGGGCTTGAATGATCTACACTGAAGTCAATACATCTACGAAAGTATAGCAGGCACGGACAAGAATATGCTCTATCTAATGTGCATATGGTGAAAGACAAGCAACACATTTTTAATTGACCCCATTCCTATTAACTAAATTGCCCTCATTGGGACCTCTACTCTGTTTCTCCTTTGTTTTTCTCAAACATGCAGGAGAACTACATGTACATAAACCTTATCTTTCTCCTTTTCATGTACGTGAACCTTCTCTAATATTCTTCAGAAATCCACACTACTTTGTTTCATATTAAGAAAAAAAGGCGGACATAGAGGTTTTGGACGAGATGTGGACGTAGAGATTAATCCAATGTTGAGAACTATGGCTAGCATTTGTTAGGCTGCCTTATTTCTGAAACTGCAACTGATAAGAGATGCCACACTTAGGAACAATTCAGAATGTTCTGATAGATGTCCTTACCTTTGACTGCAGTAGGGCTACCTGTGAATGTAGCTGATCTATCTCTTGCTCTAAAGACTGCACTTTGCTTCTTTCGATGCTTAACCTTTCATTAAAAATATGTTCATCTTGATGACGACTAATCAGTTCATCCATAGTTCTCTCCAGTGCTATAAATATTTTGTCCATTCCATTTAAACCTGACAACATATCCTGCAGTATTGCATCATTAAAAATTTTCTTCGAAAAGGAGATAGGAATAAAAGCCACCAACATAATGAATGTATTCAAATTGACCAACCTTCAACGATATATCATCAGCATTTCTTGTTTCCTGTTTAGTCAGCATAGATTGGTCCTTCATCGGTTTATCTCTTTCTTTGCTGACTGCAGCAAGCTGCAAGAAAGAAACACACAAAGATGTCAAAGCATATTCTTGGCTCAAGAAAGATGGGTTTCAACATACATACGAATTCTACAAAGGATGATTTAGTATCACATGAATTCGTATTGAGACAACTTAGGCAGGAGAAGACAATAAGTGCTATTGGAGATAAGTGGACTCTTGGCTCCACACTGCATCTTGGATAAAAACTGGAAACAGATGTATAGCAGGTGATGAGTGATGATACCGGATGTTCAAGCCAGCTGACCTCCCCAGTCCCACTTTCAGCACTATCCTTAGCAAGGGTAGCTTCACCAATTTCATCCAAATTTGTTAATGCTTGTCTGTCAACAATTCAGATGACTGCATGAATTTTAACTGAATAAAAGACAGCAGGAGAATTGAATTTGACTAAATTATCAATATTTTGCGCAAGTTTTCAGCAAAAGAAGCCATCAATTTTACACTTCGTGCTCATATTGCATCTATAATCATATTACAATACAATAGTACTACTTTTAGTGTTCAAATTGTTCGTATCAATGAAATATCAACAAAAAAATAGGATCAGAACAATGATAACGCATACGCACTTTTGATGTACATCGCCATAAGGAGACACGTCAGGTTTGTCACTGAGCAGCACTTTACATGATCCAAATTCAAGCTCTAGCTTATCTGCTTTAGCTTCAATTTTCTTCAGCTTCGGTAGTTCCATCTCTGCTCTTTCCCTGTGCCCCTGCTTCTCCAATAGCTTTTCTTTTAACCACTCAGCATTTGTGGAGCAAGGTTTTAACTTTGTAGCTTCACCCACTTCCTTTTCCTGTAGATATGTATAATCATGTGGGTAAAAGGTGTTAATGATTTTGGAAAATTGAAGTAAACAGACTACAGAGGTTAAATGGAAGTAGTCAGAGAACCATTCTCATTGTCACATATTGATACAGCATCATATGATAAAATGGATTGCATGGTAAAAACTAAAAAGGTTAGTTGGCTGATTGAGTTTAGCACTTGATCATTGAATATTTTTTAAGATAACTACGAAAGTGTGTTTCTGCTCTAGTTGTCACTTCCGTTTTATGATTAGAAGCTTTTCTTATTATCACCAGTCAATTATTTATGCTTGTTTATAGATTTTGCCACCGGGTTAGCTGTCTGCCACACATGTATGACTGTATCCCTTGTATAAGCATTGATTGTATAACCACTTTGTATTGAAGTGGAAATTAACTCCAAATTAAAAGTAGTTGGTGTTCATTGAATACAGAGAACACTAGGTACCTGGGAATCAGAACGCAGGGAGGCAAGAAAGGATCTGCTCTATTCCAGCAGCTTCTAGGAAACTAGCACCTAGTCAAAAGTTGATTTTGTAACACAAAATGTGGATTGATTTTAATCTGAACCTGCTCAATGGATACAGTTATGGATTCGCATCGGCAATGGGCAAGTGACGCCATTGAGGCGGCGCTGCACAACCCCCGCCACTGCGGCCAACTGTTGCGGGGACCTTAATGAAGGAAACAGAGCGGGGATTTCCTGGGCTGGAGAAGTCAAAATGCGGAACCAAGGCAGGGAATGAGCTCGCGTCGCGGTAACTGTATTGCACAGTTCCAACCTACTCAGCATCTGGGAGCAGCGCAGGAACTGAACAGACGCCACATCGAGCTCCCGTGTCAAGCTGATGGGTCAGAAACATCTCAACTGAAGCGGCGCGCACCAAGCCAGCGAGAAATCTCTCAGCACAAATGAACCAACTTCACGGAACCCAACAGATCCCGCAACGCAAGAGCCATACCGTGAGTGCCCCGCCGAGCCTGCGCCCGCCGGCGGCGACGTTGGTGAGGTCCCCGAGCGCGACGCGCCTCTCGGCCTGCGCCGCCGCCACCACCACCTTGGCGCCGCCCCCCGCGTCGGGGTTCCCCGCCATGGCCAACCGCCGAGGCGCCGGGTGGCCCTCCTCGGAGTCCTGGGGATTCACGGAGGTGCCGCGGCGCGGAGGAGGGGAACGGAGCAGGCGGCGGTTGGGAGACGTCGAGACGAGGAGAGGAAGCGGAAGAGGCCGGAGATTTGAATTCGGGGGCCTCCAAGTAAAGCGCGCTGCGCAACGGGACCAGATTGCAAAGGGGCCTCGCGTGCACGCCACGCACGCACACGGCCTCATGCCACGTGCCGCCGAAGGACCTGGAGCCTATGGGCAGTGGCAGCCGCTGGGCCCAACGCCAAGGCCCAACGGATTCATCGAGGCGACATGCGAGGGCAGCCAGGGCCCAGGAGACAGCCGCACGCGGGTTCCCCCCTCTCCCTCTGATCGGTGGTCCCGGTCCAACTACCTGATACAAAATTTGTGGCCCTGATCCCTCTCAAACATTAAAACACAGTACTCTCTCTCCGTTCCGAAATATAAGTCATTTTAACAAATCTAGAAATTTTATAATGCATCTGGATATACATTATATCTAAATTTATAGAAAAAAAATTATACATTCAAATTTACTAAAATAACATACAATTTGAAATAGAGAAAATATCATGTTTCGAACCCATGGCAATAACCACAATGTTACAAGGATGACTGAGGAGTTGCCATCGTGCTTTTCACTATGTTTGCACGTGCCAATTGAAAAACTTGATAGTTTAGGCAACTAGAGAATATGCTGTATAAGAACTATCGTTTGAAATATTTTTTTCTCAACTCCTTTCAAATCAATTAAAGGATAGTTGTATGTATGTCTTGATGTATATGGGCAACTAGGATTGTGCATGGAGTGATTATGCAAAGCAAAATGTTCGCACTAGCCTTACTCTCTATAAATCCATCAATGTATAATATACATTCCATTTAGGATGAGAAAGTCCACTTCTTCACAAAAAAGGGAGAAAGTGCATAGAGTAAATTTTACCTTTAGTTTATCTTATAATGAACTATTTTAAATTACTACGAAGTCAACCTTATCTTAAAAACACTTCGAACAAGAACACTGAAGATACTCATAATTCGACCAGTTATTTACTTAGACCTGATTAATTTGGTTTTCTTAAAAATAAGACTACAATATACATTAATAGAAGCGAGCATTAGTCTTGAGGTATGCATGAGCTTATACTCCTTTAGTTTATTCTCAAACAAATGCCACATTAGGAGTATTAGCGTGGTGAAAGTGTGAAATTTTATGAGCCTCGATCACAAATGTATATAAAAAAATATTAGGATTTTGGCGTGGTGAAAGTCGTTTGCAACAACTTCTTTTAAGAAAACATAGAGAAATGCCCGTCGATGTTGTGTGTTAGAGACCGTACAGATCAGGGCACTTGCGCCTGGCCTGATAAGTTGGAGCAGTGGAGAATCTTGAAGGTGACAAGAGTGGTAGAGATAGAGAGCAGAGGCCATGTGGGGGTGAGGCCGGCCGACGATGAACAGAGCTACTAGCGATTATTCCGGGGGCCAGAAATGGAAGGCTCCGAGGTGCCCCTGTTGCTCTCGGTACGGTTAGGCCCCGGAAAGGGAAGTCCCGCACCGACCCGACCCCCCACCGCCAGCATCCCTGTCCGCACCCAACACGACTCCAACGACTCCCGGCCGGATCTCTCCCCCCTCCTCCGATCCCCGGACCTCCCGTATATATTGCATGTCCGTTGCGCCACCCGGAGCACGGCTAACTCTTCCCTCCCTCCCTCGCCTTGATCGACACGGACACGAACCGCACGAGCTCGAGGCAAGACATGGCCGGCGGCGGCGACGACAAGACGCCGGAGGCCGCGGCGTTCAAGAACGTCCCGCGGCGGCCAAGGAGCGCCTCGCCGGGGTCCGCGGCGCGGCCGCGCGAGGAGGAGCTCGGGGCCGGCGGCGGCGGCTCCAGCGCGCCACCACCGTCGGCGGCCGCCCGGGGCGGCGGTGAGCAGCAAGTTCACTGGGTCGAGGAGCGGCGCCGGCTGCTTCGCGCGCAGGACGCCAAGAATGGTGGCAGCGGCGCTCTCGGCCGCCGCGGCTTGTTCGGCGGCGCGGCACCAGCGCCGTCAGGGAAAGAAGAGGCAGCTGCGGCGTCGGCGTCGGCGTCGGCGAGCAGCAGTAGGGAGCGAGGCGCGGACTGGGCCAAGAAGGAGCGGATCCGCAAGGGGAAGATGCCGGCGGCGAAGGAGAGCCCGCCTCGGGGGAGCGCCTACGACGACGACGCCGCACCGGCCTCGCCCCGGCCTGCCGGAGGCGGCAAGCTCATGGGCGACGCGATCCGGTCCCACGGGGGCTCCGCCGCGGCCCGCCGCTCCAAGATCACGCCGCGGCGCGGGTCGAAATCCAAGAAGCGCAAGGACCGCGGCGGCCCCCCATTCTGGTATGGCATGGGGAGGGACGGGCAGTCCACCTCGACGGCCGGCTCCGACCTCGACTACTCGTTCGACAAGATGGGCGCCGTCGTCAGCGACGAGCTCCGCGCCGCCCTCGGGGGCCTCGGCGTCGGCGCCGCCACCCCCCAGCCCAAGCGCGTCTACGGCAGGATGATGTCCGGGTGCGACAGGAACACCCACCAATCGCGCCTGCAGATGTCGTCCAAGAGCTGGCGCGCCGAGGACGGCGACTACCCGCTCTGCGCGTTCCTGACGGAGGCGGAGAAGGAGGCGGTGGAGGACGGCGAGGGGCTGGATGTTACGGCCTACGACCGCCGCGGCGCGGCGCACGCGATCAGGATCGGCTACCTGGGGAGCAACCGGAGCTACCGGCTCACCAAGAACTGGGGCAAGTTCCTGCGGGACAACGACCTCGTCGTCAAGCGCACCAGCAGGGCCGCCAGGGCGCCCAAGGACGTCATGCTCGACCTGTGGCTGTTCCGCACGCCGGAAGGGAAGGTCGGTATGGTCATTCTGCACTACCGCAAGGGCGAAGCCGCGCACGCCGACGCCGCCTTGGACGAGGAGGAACGGAGGACCAGGCCCAGGCTCGCGGACAATGCCTCCACGCCGGAGGCTACTTCGTCGCCGGAGCCGGACGGGGGCGCGGGGGGCGACGACGCTGCTATTGAGGACGTTGCCGGTGGTGTGGACGAGAAGGGGCAGGGCGATGCGGCGGGCGCGCCGTCCCCGTCGGAGCCCGACGACGGTGGCGGCGCAAAGGCGGGCGAGGCGGGACAGGCTGGCGGTGCGCCGAGCGAGGTGGCGGCCGCGCCTTTCTCGCCGGACGCCGATGGCACGAAGACGGAGGAGAAAGAGGCCGGCGGCGCACCGACGGAGGCGGCCGCACACTCATCGTCGGAGGGCGTGATGGAGCAGGGGGCTGGCGCGGCGCCGGGCGATGCTGATGGTACGAAGACGGAGGGGAAAGAGGCCAGTGCGGCGCCGACAGAGGCGGCCGCGCAATCGTTGTCGTCTGACACCGCCGGTGGTGCGGCAAATGCGGCGGGCAAGGAGGCCGCGCCACCGCCGTCGCCGCGGGACGCCAAGAATGATGACGGCCCGGCACCGCCCGTGGCGCCGCCGCTTTGGTTCGGGTTTGGGCTCACTCAGCACGAGTTTTTAGCTGCACACGCGCTGGTGCTGTTATCTCTTGGTTGAAGGGGCTTAAGGCTGTGTGACTTCTACTTAGTGCATGTCTAAAAACTATTGTACTCGATTTCTATGACGACAAAGCGAAACTATTCTACTGTAATAAACCCAATAATGTCTGGGTTGATGCTCCTGGTTTAATTGGATTTTTAGAGCTTGATTGTTTTGGTTAGCAATTGGAAGGAGCCATTTGTGCTCACTGGCCGCAAGTGTTCTTTGGAATATGGGTGATTGTGCGGGTATTTGAGGGTTCAATCAGCACCGAGTGTTTAGTTTAAGCTCCACCAAGGATTGAGCAACTGGATTCCTGTAGTGAGGAAGATAAACCAACAATAGTGCCTGGAATATTTTACTGACAGTTAAGATTGAAGTGTAGCATTTATATGAACTATTTTCTATCAATTCTTTTTTTTGCGGGTATATTTTCTATCAATTCAAATGTAGTAATGTACAAGTGAAGTAATGGGTGCTCATAAGTTGCAAGAGGACATTTCAGTATCCTGCTGTTTATATTCGTAGAGGATTTTTTTTTGAACGAACGTATTCGTAGAAGAATGAGAAAAATATCTGAATCATTCCTATCCGATGTTGGAAATAGCCCGTTGCTATAGCCCGCTATTAATTTTTTAAAAATCTACCGCTATGCTATGCAATATTTATCCGCTACATCCGCTAAAGTGGTTTTACAAGATTTAGCAGTGCTAAATGTCCACTAAGTGGTTTTTTCGAGATTTAGCAGCGCTAAATATCAAGTTGCTAATAGATTTTAGTAGTATCATTCGCTTAAAGACGCAGTTAAAAGAACCGATATAACTAAACAAACGTAGTGTGGATCCTAAACAACGTAGCATGGGCACCGTTAGGCAGTTAAGAGATATGTTAGAATTTATTTTTGGTGTTAGATCAATAATAATTATAATTTTATATATGGTTATTGATTTTTCTGCGATTCCACCAAATAATTTAGCTTTCGTTTCGTTACAGCCCGCTATAGCTTCTAAGGAAGGCCGTGCTATTTACAACACTGTTCCTATCGGTGGAAGGTGGGTCATGTAGCTGGAGTGGGCCGCAGGGCGGAGGGTCTGCTCGTCGGCGCTGGAATTGGATGAGAATGAGAAAGAGGTGTCTAGGCCCGAATGTCTTATGGGCCGTGGGAGGTCCGTTTCCAGTGTCTGGTCGAACACGCCACAGATCCACTCCCTCCCAGGCCCGGGAATGGGGGGTTCCCTGAATGCGCGTCCCTGTGCTGTGGTGCCCCTCTTCAGAGTTCAGACAGCGTTATGTCTTCAGACAGTGTCGGTGGTCTTTGAATACCATACCATACCATACCATTTGTTCTTCTCTTGATGTACTATTACTATTAGTTTACTGACATGCACATATCAGCCTCTAACAACTGCTCCATGATTACTTTTGCAGAATCTACGGAAAGAAAAGGACGTCTCGGTTGTGCTCATCCGAACTAGCCGAGCTTTGTAATAACCGATGACGAGTGACCTTGCCTCTACAGGCAGTACGAGAGGGATGTGCTAACAGAGTTTACAGCCAGACGAGAGTGTCATTTCCTGAAGCACTATCAATTTTTTTTCTCGAACAAAAACGAAGCACTAACAATGAGTAGTCACAATATGATGTGTGCAGATACCATCAAAGAGTATACTGTCATAGTGTCATGTGGTGCGGAAATGCTACCAGCCATGCCGACGCGTCACCCCACCTAACATTCATTAAAAAAGTAAGTCTCAGAATATCTGACGCAAATGGTCAATTAGTAGATATACAAAAGCTTTAGAACTGGTCTTCATCAACAGATATTTCCAGCTGGCAGCACCATAGACTACTGCAGTTCTTCCAGAATAAAATAAAATTTGCACAAAGAATGCAGTTCTATGAACTACTTCCGATTCATAGATGCTGGCAATCCAGGCACATCAACGAATACTCATGTCAACATCAAGTATGTCTCCTGCCTTCTATACGTATTAACATATCTATCGTGTGGTAGACACAGAAAAATCCAGTGTTGCTGTACCAAGACTCGGTCACTCTTTCACAAAATCCACAACATTATTATTCAACTGTCTCCATAACTGCATCATGCAATTTGCTCTCCCTGGTTAGTTACAAACCAAAAATGTCGACATCACTGCCTGAAAGCCATCACGCTGACCTTATCCTCAGTTTGTCACTCCCCAAGTATGCGACGCCAACCACGGTCAGTTCATCTGAATGTTCAAGTGCAGAGCAGCCATCGTGAAGCGCCATGTCCTAGCTGTAAAGTAACAGGAGGACCCACCTTGGTATCTAGCTTTCAGCCAGGTACATTGTTTTGATTGAACTATTAAAGAAGCGTCACTCTCCATATGGACTTTTCATGAGCTCTGATAGCAGCAAAGGTTGACTAGAAGTCTAGAACTAGCTGTTAGAGATTGCTGTATTATCACCATCAGTGTGCAGAAGGAAAACTGTAACAATTTGAACCCCATAGCACTCTGAATTTGACCAGGAATGGTCCTTTGCTTTCAGGATTGAGACAAAAATTAGGTATAGCTCGGGACATAAGTAGCTGTGCATTCATCGCCCAAAAGCCACCTCTGCAACAATGGCTCCATCTCTTGCAACTCTCCTTGCTACTGCTTCCATCCTCTCTTTCTTTGCTCTGTTCCCAAAAGCTGCATCCCATGACACTCTATCACTGGGTTCATCTCTCAGAGTTGAATCCTACCAAACCAACATCTTGCAATCATCAGATGGCACTTTCTCCTCTGGCTTCTATGAAATCTATACCAACGCCTTCACGTTCTCAATATGGTACTCAAAGGCAGCCAACAAGACCATTGTCTGGAGCGCAAACCCTGACCGTCCTGTACATGCCAGGAGATCGGCTATAACCTTGCGGAAGGATGGAACCATGGTCCTTACAGATTATGATGGCACAGTCATGTGGCAAACTGATGGCAATTTCACAAAAGTTCAGCATGCTCATCTTTTGAACACTGGGAATCTCGTCATCAAGGACTCAAGAGGTAACACCGTCTGGCAAAGTTTTGATTCACCAACAGACACTTTCCTACCAACACAACACATCACTGATACCACAAAGTTAGTCCCTACAACTCAATCACATAGTCCTGGTAACTATATCTTCCGATTCAGTGACCTTTCAGCACTTTCGCTTATATATCATGTGCCTGAAGTTTCGGATATATACTGGCCAGACCCTGATCAATTTCTCTACCAGGAAGGCAGAAACCAGTATAATAGTACAAGGTTGGGAATCCTCAGTGATAATGGGATGCTTGGATCGAGCGATTTTGCAGATGGCCAACCACTTGTAGCCTCTGATGCAGGGCCAAGCATTAAGAGAAGGTTAACTCTTGACCCTGATGGTAATCTGCGTCTGTATAGCCTGAATGACTCAGATGGGTCATGGTCAGTTTCAATGGTAGCAATGTCCCAACCTTGCAATATTCATGGTTTATGTGGTCCTAGTGGAATCTGCCATTACTCACCTAAACCTATATGTTCATGCCCACCAGGTTATGTGATGAGAAACCCAGGTAACTGGACTGAAGGTTGTATGGCTAGCGTTAACATAACATGTGATCATTATGACAAAAAATCTATGAAGTTTGTGAAACTCCCAAACACGGAGTTTTGGGGGTCAGATCAGAAACATCGTCTGTCAGTTTCTTTTCATACTTGTAGGAATATTTGCATCAGTGACTGCACCTGTAAAGGCTTTCAATATAAGGAAGGTACAGGATCATGCTATCCAAAAGCTTATCTTTTCAGTGGAAGAACTTACCCAACACGGGATGTAAGAACTATATATCTCAAGCTTCCAATAAGGGTGAGTGTTTCAAATGTCGTTATTCCCCATTCCACTGTGTTTGATTCTGTGCTACGTCATCTGGACTGTGATCAGATGAACAAAAGCATCAGAGAACCATTTCCAGATGTGCATAAGACCGGTGGAGGAGAATCAAAGTGGTTTTACTTCTATGGGTTCATAGCTGCATTTTTTGTTGTTGAAGTTTCCTTTATTTCGTTTGCATGGTTCTTTGTTTTGAGAAGAGAGCTTAGGCCATCAGAATTATGGGCAGCTGAGGAAGGTTACAAAGTAATGACTAGTAATTTTCGAAGGTATAGTTACAGAGAACTTGTCAAGGCAACGAGAAAGTTTAAAGTTGAGCTAGGAAAGGGAGGTTCAGGGACTGTATACAAAGGTGCCCTTGAAGATGATAGGCAAGTGGCTGTGAAGAAGCTGGAAAATGTAAAGCAAGGCAAGGAAGAGTTTCAAGCTGAGCTAAGTGTAATTGGGAGGATCAATCACATGAATCTTGTAAGGATATGGGGCTTTTGTTCAGAAGGATCTCATAGGTTGTTGGTTTCTGAATATGTTGAGAATGGATCACTGGCTAACATTTTGTTCAATGACAAAAACAACATCTTGTTGGACTGGAAGGGACGGTTTAATATCGCGTTAGGTGTTGCAAAAGGGTTAGCCTATCTTCACCATGAGTGCTTAGAGTGGGTCATCCATTGTGATGTGAAACCTGGGAACATACTGTTAGATGAAAATTTTGAGCCTAAGATCACCGACTTTGGGTTGGCAAAGTTACTAAACAGAGGTGAGCCAAACCAGAACGTTTCCCATGTAAGAGGAACATTAGGCTACATTGCTCCTGAATGGGTGTCTGGTCTCCCCATCACAGCAAAAGTTGATGTATACAGCTACGGAGTTGTGCTCCTTGAGCTTTTATCAGGCACCAGAGTTTCAGAGTTGGTTGAAGGTTCAGAGGAGGTTCATAATATGCTTAGGAAGCTTGTCAGGATGCTTTCTGAAAAATTGGAAGGGGAGGAACAATCGTGGATTGATGAGTTTGTGGATTCGAAATTGGACCGGCCATTCAACTATGTGCAAGCAGGAACACTAATCAAATTGGCAGTGTCCTGCTTGGAGGAAGACAGAAGCAAGAGACCAACCATGGAATATATAGTAAAGACCCTCCTGGAAGCTGATGATTGAATGGCCGAATGGACTATATGTGTATTTCCTGCTTGGACGGAGATAGAAGCAATAGATCAACTCCATACCAGCTGATCAGGCTGATAGTAAGTTGTGTATAATATATTTCTTAGACAATATTTCCGGCTTTTACACTAAAATAAATTACCTGTACAGAGTATTTTTGGTTTGTCAGTTGAAGATGTAATATGGTATTAGAAGTCAATGATAATCATGGAACCAGTGGCGAAACTAGTACCGCCATGGATGAAGCCATGTAGGTGTGTTTTCTTATCTGAATAGCTGCTGTTCACTCTCACAATTGTGAAAAGGTCGTGTTCCTCAAACTAACTTGAAGTTGCATTTCTCCTTTGGTGATGATGACTAGTAGTCTATTACCAGCACAATGGACAATGTGTGAAGCTGTGACTTGTACCAGTAATTTCAGTTTCCTTTAAGACAGAAACTAATGTCTCGGTTCGATGACTTTGCTGTTACAGGTGTTGGTCCTAAACTGCTGGCATGCTCCTGACAAATGCTAGAAATGGAATACAGTATGCTGATTTATCAGTATATTGGGTCCATTGTCCTGGTAAACATGGTAGGTAAATGTTCTTACCATAGATGGAGAGGAGGAGGAAAACCGGTGGCCGCCGCCTCCTGCTGTGCTGCGGCGGCGGCGGCATGTGGTGCCCGACGAAATTGCAGCCGGCGTCCGTCAGCCTGATACGGTACCTTGCTTCGCTCGCCGTCCCCAGCCACGTCCTCTGCGGCTGCGCCTGAGCCACGTTGCCCTCGCATCGCCCATTCGCACTCCACTGCCCCGCCGCCCCGTCGCCATTCCAGAGTCGGGGCTCTTCACCTCTCCACTCCCCAGATCCGGGTCGGAGCGCGCGGAGGGTGGGCCGTGGTGACCCCACCGACCTGTCAGTGCGCAGGCGAAGGCGATGCTCTGCCCCGCGCATGTCGCTCAGAAACCACTTGCCCAGCCCAGCGCGCCCCAGCGGCCCAGCCCAATACAACAAACTGCTCCGCGGCAGACCGGCTGGTCGTCCTCCGTGTAAACTCACCGACCACGGGACGCTCCGCTCCGGCGCTCCCGTTGCTTTCGAGCCCGTGCGTGCGTCTAGAACAGTGACCAGCCTCCGGCAGCCCTCGTCGCCTCCCCTCCTCGGCTACACCCACCACCACCACCAAGAACCCCCGCAAGATTCGCGCGCCCGGGCCGGCCGCCATGGCCAGATCGGCGCCGGAGCTGCCGCCGCAGTACTACGCGGCCGCGCGCTCCGGCCACCGCTCCTCCCCCGCTGCGTCCTGCGTCGTGGCCCTCCTCTTCCTCCTCCTGGCCGCCGGCGGCGGCGCGGCCGCGCTGTTCCTGCTCTACCGCCCGCGCGCCCCGGCCATCGCCGTCACGGCGGTGCAGCTGCCCGCCTTCGCCGCGGCCAACGGCACCGTCGCCTTCACCTTCCAGCAGCTGGCCTCCGTGCGCAACCCCAACCGCGCCCCGCTCGCGCACTACGACAGCTCCCTCCGCGTCGCCTGCGCCGGCGGCGAGGTCGGGTCCATGTACATCCCCGCGGGCCAGATCGACGGCGGCCGCACGCAGTACATGGCCACCAGCTTCAACGTCCCCGCCTTCGCCGTCGCGGGCCCCGCCGCATCCTCCTCCGTCGCGCAGCCGGCCACCATCTCCGTCCCCGCGTCCGGGCCGTCGCCGCACGTCACGGCCTCGCTGGTGGAGCAGCAGCCGCCGGTGATGGAGGTGGACTCGCTGCTGGTGGTCAGGGGTAAGGTAACCGTGCTCAAGGTCTTCACCCACCACGTCGAGGCCGCCAAGGTCTGCCGCATCAGCGTCTCGCCCGCCGACGGCCGCGTGCTCGGCTTCCGATGCTGACACTACTGCTCGGCGGCCGGCCAAGATCTGACAATCTCATCAGCCTGGTTGGTTGGTAGTACTCTCAGTCTCAGTATCAAATTAGCTTCTTTGGATTCAATTCAGTCAGTGAAATTGTAAGATAAGCTCGGCCGATTTGTAAATTAGATTAATCCCTTTGGTTCTGAAGAGTACTCTCTTTGGTTCTGAAGGTTTGTAGTTCCTTAAGTTTACCATATTTACTAGATTTGTGCTGTGTTCTTGATGTTGTAGATTATCACTGATAGATTGTTAGGTGCTCAGAGTCCAGACCAAACAAAGAGTTTGTTCTTGAGATGGATGCTCCAATTAGACAATTCACAATTGGTCCCGGCTTGTGTCAAGTAAACAAGGTCAGGCAATGTCAGTAGTGTTATGTATTTCATCGTGCATCCTTTTGATTGGAACCGGTTTCTGTCTAAATCTGAGGAATCTTGTTCATCCTAGAAACGATTCCAGCTAGAACTCTGCAAGTGCAAATTGAAATGGCACTGCGAATGTTCGCATCTTGCAAGTTGAAATACTACTGCAAAATGCAATTCTGATGCACTTCAATGAGCTAGTTAAGATGCCTCTTGCAAACTGCAAGGTTGAGATGTCCTTGCAAAATGCGAGTTGTTGATGCTATCTTGGTGGCGATTGAAGGGGGGGCATATTCTGCAGTTCACCAACTCAAGTTGCTGTTGTACGACGCATGATTGGTGGACAGGTACCAGTGGATGATCATCGGGGTGGCTGTTGTAATTTCCGGAGTTTGGTGAGCATGGTGGTTAGACTATGATGATGGTGAGCGGATCAGGACGGCAGTGGTTACTCACTGGCTGGTGTGAACTGTGAAGCATGCATGTGCTGCCGACGTTTCTGGTTTCTCCCGGCTGTGGTTGTAAAACCTGCTTGACGTTCTCAAAATGAAAATTAAGAACTCCAGTTAAAAAAAAAAACTGCCTGACACCGACACACTGACCACATGAACCTACCATGTTCTCACGGCAGACCTCCCATGCTGTATAGCAGCCAGATTGTACATTCTGCATGCATCTAAAATAAAGCTATTACCAGTATCAAAAGAACCTACGATCCAACTCTGCTCAGAGCCGGAGCAATTTACATGAATCTTCAGTCACATTCGACCACTTTGGTGAATCAATGGCAATTCTCGTCGACCAGTAACATTTTCAGCGAACCGTAACAGTGGCTGTTCATTTTTAGTTCATCTATCGTGAAGACCATGAAATAAGATCCTGTCATCAATCAAAATTTTTCCTTAAAAAAAAACAAATTCAAAAGGCTGCAACGTTAGCTCAATCAGTGATCACACAAAGGCACATGTCGCTTGGTGTTTCTGGTGACAAATTATTCGCTAGGGCCCGTGGGCCTCTTTGAACCCACCACGTGAAAACGAAACCCACATCATTCATACACCCCCCCCCTCTCTCTCTCTCTATCTCTAGAGCTTTAGGGCTCAGCCCCCCGTCTATTAAAAGACAAGAGAATGTTTTTACAGCGTAGGTTCTGAATGGCCCATGGCAATAGAGAGACCAAAGGTTTAAACTGGGGCCCCGTTTACATTGCAAGTTTTTATAACTTTTGGAACTTTTTATACTGTAGCACTTTCGTTTGTATTTGACAAATTTTATCTAATTATGGACTAACTAGGCTTAAAAGATTCGTCTCGTGATGTACAATTAAACTGTGCAATTAGTTATTTTTTTTACATATATTTACTGCTCCATACATGTGTTTCAAAATTGATGTGATGGAGAGAGAGTGTAAAAATTTGGAATTTGGAAGCGATCTAAACAAGGCCTGGATATATGATCAGGAAGAAAAAAATCTGACCAGAGACAGCAAAAAGACTAACAGACTAAAAAAGCGACGAACATCGGGGCAACGCGTGGCTAGCCGAAACATCGAGCCCAGGTCAACTGGAAACTCCCCAAGCTTTCAGACCATCACCAACGATTGATCCAACTCCCGCAGCTGTGAGACCCAGTTTTGTAGATTCATCGGCACTTCCTCAACAGAGCTTGTCAGCGACACTTCTGGCCATGGGTTCAGGTCCACCATCGTCCCAGCATCATTTCTGGTCTTCTTGCCAAGACAGTCAGGTCGGTCAAGTAATTCACCAGCTCTTCCTTCTTGTTGACCGAGCACAGAATTAGCCAATTCTGCGCCAGCCTTATCACTCGCATCATCAACACTTCCATGCTCCTCCATTCTATGTGCTGAAAACAAAATTCGTTTCTTAGTTTCCGTATCCCCCAAAGAGCTGCAAAGCTAATGATATTCACAGCAGAGAACTTTTTGCTGCTAAGCCACTTGGCACTTATTGATTCAAAAGAAGTACCAATCTCAAGGCCCATGGCTTGAGGTATCATAGACCACATCTTCCTAACTACTACGCAGTCAAAAAACAAATGCTGACTAGTTTCGTTTTCATTATAGAAAAGACAAAAAGGAACCTCTACTTTCTGTCTTTTTGCCGGATTATCTCTTGTTTTTAGACAGCAGCCAGAGAAAGAAATGAACTCTTGAGGAGCTTTAAGGTTCCAAACACTAGGAACATAAACTGGGACAACACCTCGAAAAGTAATTACTTTGTATAAAGACTGAAAGGAATAAATGCCTGTAGAAGTAAACTGCCAAATCATAGCATCCTCCTCATCAGTTATCTCGAGAGTGGAAGCTAGTTGTACTACCTCTAACCATTGTCTATACAATCTCGCACCTACAGTTCTTCTAAAGTTGCACTTCAAGTCACAGCCATCCCAAAGGTCCGCAATGGTACCGGTCTTTTCATTAACTATCACATAAACATCCCAAAACTAAATGGCTAGACTGAAATTGTCTAGCCAATTATCTTCCCGAAACCTTACTTTTTTGCCATTCCCAACTTTCCACCTAAAGCCAAACTTGGCAGCTCTAGCTGCCCACATCAGCCCTTTGAAAAACTGGGAAGCATCATTATCTCTAGAATAAAAGATATTAGGCATGTCAGTATTGTATTTAAAGTCTATTAGCTCTTTTCAGAGCTTCCCATTATCAGCTTGATACCTCTTAATCCAAGAAGCTATCAGGCAAATATTAAGGTCACTCAAGTAAGGAACACCTAAACCACCAAAGTCCTTTGGCATACTAACACTGTCCCAATTGGCTAGATGGTATATATGTTTATCCTCAGTATCATTCCACAAACAATGGCAAAGTGAGTATTTAGAGTTTTGATTGCCTATTTTAGAAATTTGATAAAAGATAGCAAGTAAACTAGTATGCTAGCCAGGCAAGCTTTAACCAAAACCACCCTGGTAGCATAGTAAAGAAGCTTCCCTTTCCAACTAGCTACTTTCTTTAAAATTTTGTCCGGTAAAGGTTGAACATCCTCCCTTTTTAGTTTATCAAAGTGGAGAGGGACTCCTAAATATTTGATAGGGAAAGTACCAACAGGACAACAAAAAATGTGGGCTATCCTATGAATCAAATCATCAACTAGATTAATGGGAATCAGCTCACTTTTATGATAATTAATCCTCATCCTTGAGAGCTTTTCAAACCAAACCAAGTTACATTTCAGATTTCTAAGGTGGTGTTCTTCTACACCAGAAAATAAAATTGTATCATCAGCATATTGTAGAGATACAACCCCTCCTGGTTTAAAATCAGGAACTAGACCTTGAATTTGGCAAGCTTCAGAAGCTTTAATCAACATTCTAGTTAGGACATCCACAACTAAGTTAAATAAAAAAAAGAGGGATGGGGTCTCCTTATCCCAAACCTTTACCAGGTTTAAAGTAGGAGCTTTCCTCTCCATTCAGATTGACTCCTATGGAGCCATTAACCACTAGGCATTTCATCCAATCTATCCAGACATCATGAAAGTCACTTGTCCTTAACACCTCAAACAAGAAATCCCAACTAACCCTATCATAAGCTTTTTCATAATCTAATTTTAGAATGATACCAGGCTCCTCAGAGCTATGAACACTATGGACAAGTTCATGGGCTAGCACCACACTTTCTAGGATATGCCTACCTTTGATAAAGCACTTTGATTGGAGGCCACCAATCTCTCAGAGATTATGCCTAATCTCCCAGTTAGCACCTTGGAGAAAATTTTAAAACTACAAGTGATCAAACTTATATGTCTAAAGTTCTTCATGTCCCTAGCATCAATTACTTTAGGAATTAAAGTTATCATCGCAAAGTTCAGTCTAAACAGATTTAGATTACCCTTATGCAAGTCATCAAAAGGACAAACCAAGTCTCCCTTAACTACATCCCAGAATTTCTGATAGAACAGAAAAGAAATCCCATCAGGCCCTGGTGCTCGTTATAACTACTGAACACTGCTTCCTTAATTTCTTCTTCAGAGAAGGGAGCAATCAACATTGCATTTTCTTCATCAGTCACCAACTCAGAGTTCTTCTAGAAGTTCTGAGCTAGGGAAATATCATCTCTACTTTCCTTAGAGAATAAATTTTTATAGAAATCGACAGCCAGCTTAACCATACCCTCCTGATAGTCCACTAAACCATTTGGGCCCATCACGCAATCTACTGTCTCTTTTCTACTCCTTTGATTGGCAATAGCCTGGAAATATGCAGTATTTCTATCCCCCTCGAGGATATTCCTATCCCTTGACCTTTGCCTAGCCTTAATCTCCTCTAAGCTCCAAATTTTATCTAATTCATTTGCTACCACCTTGAGTCTGTTGAGCCCAACAGAATCTAGGCTGCCCAGTTCAGCTTACATGTCTAACCTGTTGTATTCTTCAACTAGGCTCGATTTTTGCTTATTAAGCTCAGCCACCACATTGGTAGCCCAACCTCTTACTAATCTCCTAAAAGTCCTAACTTTAAACTGCCATCTATCTATGTTCCTAGTATCTTGGCAATGAGTGTTCCAAGCTTTATACACCACTTCTTTAAAGTCTTCCCTTCCAACCACCATTTCTCAAATCTAAAGTGTTTTTTACCAAGAAACACATTATTACCAGCATCTACTAGAAGAGGGTTGTGGTCGCTTGGAGGCCTATCCAAAGCTTTTACTCTAGCCAGAGGATCTCTCTCTCTCTCTCTCTCTCTCTCTCTCTCTCTCTCTCTCCCCCTCTCTCTCTCTCTCTCATGTGACATACATGTAAAGATTACAGCAGAATCTGAAAAAACGAACATGTGCCAATTGTAACGAGCTCAAAATTGTTCCCAGACATGGCAATTACTGCCGTGTTCCAGAGCTGTTGCCATGTTTGTCATTTCGTGATACGTGCTAATTGTTTATGTTACCACAGAGTTAGCGCTCATATATATAAATATTATTATTTTGGAAATATAAATTATTATAGAGATATATTTTACCACAAAATTATATACACAAAAATTTGACCATTTTATAGCCAACTCAGGAGTCAAACTTTAGACCTCATTTTTTTTTTCTAATGCCATACCTTATTTCCACCACGCCAAAGCTACAAGTATTTGTGCAAAGAATGTAGATAATACTATTTTCTCTCTCTAATGTATGAAAGTATGAAACAGTAAGGTTATTAATATGAATACTATCATGAAAATATGTTATAAGGTTATGAAACAAACAAGCCTTGGTGTAGAAGATCATGCGCAATAATAGTCTAAAGCCCATCTGTATCCTGTGACATCGAACTGGTCATACGCAGGATTGATTCCCTGATGGGAAAACAACAAAGGTCCTCCTCCAAGTGTGCATGTCTGCCACTCACTCCGGCCACTGACAAACGAAGCTGCACCTACTCTACTCTACTACCATCTCTCAGTCTGTCGCCAAATGCAGGTGCTGTCCAATGTAGTACACGGCACCAGAATATCTCACACGTCAGCAGCAGATCTAGTACTAGCAGAAGATGCTGTGTTTGACACAAAGTGCAGTGAGCCAGTGAGGTACAGAAATGGTACTACTCACAGTCAAAACTAGTAGCAGCATACACGGAGCTCTTCTTGCAAAACCGTGCTCAATACCTTCCTACGAAAATTAAAGAAATGAAACTCAGACGGCAGAAGAACGTAAGACAGACATTTACGGGCCAACTTGTATGATTTCTTGGATTTGTTATACACAATTACTTTACAAGAACATTTTACATCCTAAAATTTCGCTTAAGGTACAACATTGCAACAGCCACATACTATAATGAAAACACACCATGGCAATTTTGAAATAACAAGCCAGCCAAATAGCACAATCTTTTCTCTCTTTTCAATCGTCTCCTTTGCTCAGCTGCAAAGGTTCGGAATGCAGGCTCCGTCCGGGTTGGTCTGCTCTTTCCAGATCCGGCCAGTCACCCTCAGCTTCAGCTCCTTCCTATCACCGCCTGAGAAGAACAGCGCCATGTTCCTCTGGATGATGAGGCCGTCATGGCTGTCCCGAACCTTGCGATGGCTGTCACGGATACTCCTTGGAGTGCCTTCCCATACCATTTTCCTACCGTTACCACCGACCTCTAGGCTGTATGTATAGTTCCTTGCTTCATTCTCATCCCCCATAAATCGGAGGAAAGCCATATAAACTGGAGCCATTCCGAGCTGGAAGGCTTCAAAGTGCAGGCAGAAGTACTGCCCAAAACAATGGAATACCTGATCGAAAAAGAAACATTGAACACGTCAGATTAATTTAGAGTACATATTCTACACCTTACTCCTTAATCAAAGAACAGAAAACGAAAGTAAATATCAGAGATGGAATAACTCGCTAGTTTAATACTTACTGTTAGCATCCATGTGGCGTTTTCAACCTCTCGTGGGTTGGATTTGACATATCTATGGTTGAATGTGCAGCCACTGTGCATGTCGACTTTGTGATCATCCCTCAAATGTGCAACAAGGAATGGAATATCACCAGACACAGCACATTCAGAGCCAGCATAAGGGCAATTATATGGCCTGAAGCTGCACTGCGCTTCATGCTTTATCTTGCTGTAGTATGGGAAGATCTCGGGGCAACCTAAAGAGCAGTACTTACAGGGAAGCTCTAGTGACTCTGCTACTTTTTCCAGTGCCAAGCATCTGATATCACCAAGCTCTTGTCTGCATGTAGGGCACCGGTTATGCACCCTGGCCTTGCACGTCGAACACAAAGTATGTCCATTTTGGCACTGTAAAAAAATCAAATACATGTCAAATATCAAATTACTCTACTGAACAGATGTATTTGATGAATGATCTCTTTTAGCGCCACAAAAATAGAGCTGTTCTATTAATGTATTACATATGCATCTAGCATCAGAAAATAACTGGAATGTCTCTTCTGAATTGTAGTGCTTCCACATTTTCAGAGGATAACCAACATTCACCATAGAACAAACAGCACAGGTTACATAAATACAACGCTGTTTGAAAAGGTGCCTACAGAGCGCTTAATAGCCAACTAGTACACCCATGCGGCAATTAAGGACTAAGCAGTAGGTGACACCTCTCTGCTTGCCTAGCTTATTGGAAATCACCCTGCACAAGAGTAATTCCACATTGTTTGTCTGTACTTTATACTTTTCATTGTATTCACCTACAAAATATAACAAAAATAGCATGTACAGCCATACAGGAAACTGGTTTTCATAGACCTACATTTTACAAAATAAAACCCTGAAGATTCAAAAAGGAAAACTGGCAATGGCCAGCTCCGACTTTATTGGATCTGAACAAAGCTAAGAAGTGTGGATACTGTAGGGTCTCCCGTGCAGTGGTGCCCTGGTGGAAGGTGGTGGTGTGCATTGTGCAAAGAAGCCAGTGGATGAGGTGCACAAGGAGGGGAGGAGACAAATAAGGTAGAAAGATAACTTCCTTCATGCTTCTCAAAGCAATTTACCTTGTCTTTAATAGAGACAGGCAAACATCCTAGGAAAAGAATCGAAACTTATCTGTAGAGCAACTCTCTAACTAAACATTCAAGTACTAAAATATACTATCTAAAACTGCAGCTGCACAGCCTGCCAGCAGGCTTATATAATTCCATCCAAGTGAAAATGAGATAGTCAGACAGCTACCCCTACATCTTAACAAAGACGTATTTACTTAGGCTGACAACTGACGTAGCCTGACAACTATTCCTAACAAAGATATAGTAAATCTTAAGAACTGACAGCATGCCAAACTATACAGAGTTTATTTTCGGTCTCCTTGAAACTAGAACATCTGTAGCCAGTTTACAGAAGTAAAGGTCTCACCTAGGCTGCCACTATATGCAAAACAGAATACAAGAAAATGTTATGTTGACAGATACAAAAGAAACGATTGATGTTTCTCAACTATAAGTATCAATTCAATACACTAAATTTTGCGTGGGTCACTGAATCATGTTTTAAACAACTGCGGGTCAAGGAAATGCTCATGCAGTCATGCCACATTAGAGGAGATTAGAATGGACACATCCATTCATATTCACTTCATCAAGGTTTTTTGTTTGGCCCGAAATGGAGGCAATCCCACTGTTTTGATAACCATAAGAAAACCTGACAGTAAGAGTACAAACTTAACCTAACTCTCATTCCAGATGCATATCTATTCATCCCCATCGTGTCCTATTTCTGTCCCATGAAGCTGAACAAATTTCTATTTTCTTGTTCTGAATCACAAGAGTGTCAAAAATAGACTACAGAAATAAAATGTAGTTTACTTTGTCAATAGACAAGAACACTTGGCCATACTGCAGGTCTTCAAATCAAACGTCCAAAAAGAATGTCAACCTAATGTTCAAACATATGCATACATCCCCAAACATGTCAGCTCATGTCCAAACAGAGCTCATATGTATGAACTAACGGTTAGGTAATAAATCTAATGCCCTAACCCAAAAGTAAACAACACATACAGCAACAGTTATGCAGGCCCATTCACGACAACCAGAAACATCAAATAACCAGTTTTTTTTCTAAAAGAGGAGGAATTACCTATCCCTTGTCTGAATTTACATTCTAGTGCTACACATACTAAAACAGTAATTATAATGACTATGATCATATGCAAGGCACCTGTAGAGGTTGAAACATAAACTTATGTACTGATATGCATATAAAATTAAATTTAGCAAAATAACAGAGGGGACAACGTATACTACATGGGTGACACCTACTGTATCCTACTGCTTGTTTGACATGTTTTTTCATGGTGGACCCTAGAAAGTTCCACCGCTATGTGGGGTACAGGGGCTGCAGATTTTCATGTGTTTACTCAAACATGTTAGACTTAACTGCCTTCAACAAATCTTTTCAGTACACAGTCTCACATAAGAAGATGAATCCAGTGCACAATTTATGGACAATCAAACGAATATGTCTCTGAAAACGTACACAGAGAAGCAACTTCTCTCCCTCCCATTTAGCTCAGCTGCAATTTCTTCATCACTAAACTCAATGGGGACAAAGCTAGAAAGAATGGAAAAGTAGCTACAAATTTACAACAGCTATTTCTGCAAAAATAATAGCAGATCAGCTAACCAATCAATACAAACAAATAAAATCAAGGCTCAGCACATTAACGAGTGAGTCTTGTTGACAGAGCTCAAAGGTAAGGTCATCCCAGACCATATCAAGCATGATAGATGGATTATCATGACATTTGGGTTCTCAGACAGAAGTGTACTGATGTTCTCTTCTAGTTCATCTCCTGCTCCATCAAAATGATGTTCTCAACAATTCAGAAGGTCATAATCGAGATTATTTGTGTTCAGCAGTAGTATCACAATTCCATGTTAGGCTAGAAAAAACGACAGCATCCCAGTACATTTTAGATTACTAACAATAAGAGGGCAAGAAGAGACCGCGAAGCAACAAATAAGCATCTCGACATTTTGTTCCCCACCATTCCAAAGTATTTGCAGCTAGGGAAAACAACAAATGCAATGTTTGTATCCTCGAAAAATCCAAATACACCCGTTTGGCGAGAGAATCCGTGTAGCAAAACGCGTCCAACCCAGATCCAAAGTGTCACACACGGTTCCTTTTTCAAATCTAACGAAAGTGACCAAATCGTCTGACAAGGAAAGCCCCAATTCGCAGATGGTTTTACAGTTGACTAATCCAAACGCGTCCAATTACTCCTCTTAATGGCAATTAATTCGCAGCTAAATGACCCAGTCTTTCAGCGAGCAAAAAAATCCCCAATTCGACGCACGGCAATCCGGCAAGAATGGGCCAATTTGATTCGACGCGTCCGTCGAGATCTCGGCTTCCCCCACCGAGATCCCCAAATCCGCACGCAACCCATCTGAAATCGAAGAAGCCGGAGCGAGGTACCCACCTGATGGATGGGCGGGAACATGGAGTTGGTGCAGACAGGGCACTCCAGCAGCTCGTGCACGCTGGTCGCCGGCGGGCCCCCGCCCGCTCCTGCCGCGGCCGCTGCCCCAGCCGCGGCCGCGGCAGCAGCAGCAGCCGCCGCCGCCGCCCCGGCCCCCGCATTCACCTTGGGGAACGCGCGGCCGGCCCCGGCGGAGGGCAGGTGGGCGGGGTGGAGCGGGAGGCCGAGGTGGGCGTGGTGCCCGTGGTGCGGGTGGGTGTCGACGTCGTCCACGTCCATGGCGGCGTCCGGGAGGGAGAGGCACTCCACGCTGTCCATGTCCATGGCCGCGCCGCGCCCTGCGGGTGCCGTGCGCGCACCGGCGCTGGGATTCCGGGGAGGGGCCTCCGCGCCGCGCCGCGCTGCGGCTGAGGTGGGGTTGGATTCGTTTTGGGGGTTGCGCTGGGTTGGGTTGGCTGGGGACGACGACGACGCGGTGCGGTGGCCTGGCCGCGGGGGGGCGCTGCGCTCTCGCCTCTCGTCACGCCGTTTATTTGGCTTTGGCCTGGACACCGAGGCGAGCGACGACGCCGTCTTCTCCTGGGACGGAAAAGGGAATAGGAATGGTTCTAAAAAACCGGGAATGGGAATGGGAAGATAGGAATGGATGCAGCAAATGTGATGCGTAGGAATGCAATTCCTATTCCAAAAATTTGATAAAGTAAACTAAAATGTTTAGGAGAAATGAACCAGAACTACGTCCAACCACGGTTAATTAGTTGATCGAGAAATGTTCTCACTAGAGAGTACCACGACCCAAATTAGTCCATTGTTATTTTGGACCATACTGGCTCGTAACTTTCTCCATCGTCTTGAGTTGCTCTTCCTTCAAAGCCTTCTAGAAGGCGAGAACTCAAAAATAAACACACTAAATACCGTTCATTGAAATTTAAAAGTTAAGTAACTTAGCACCTATTATTTCTCGGTCATAGCTATTTGGCTGATATCTTTGCTCGTTACCTTTTATTTTGAAAACATATGGATGGTTTATGTTTTAGATGATGTACTGACTGCTTTTGTGAGCTATCTCCTTACTTCCCTTCTTCTCTGGTACGTAATGATACTGTGGTTGTTTCCATTGGACTTGAAACCGAAATGAGCTAAGCCAGTTTGAAAAATACCATAGTACTTAAGTCTTTCAGCTTCTTTGGGTGCATAGGAGCTAAATGTGTTACGTGTGATTAGTTGTCTAAGTTATATGTGTCTATATATTGACAATCACAATACAAATCATACCATTGTTAGATCTCCTGTTAGCGATTCAAATACAAAGGTCTCGGTATTCACAAAGAACCTATTAGCAAAGGCAAGCATCTCTTCTTGTTAAATTCTAAAATGCAAAGATTTTGATATAATAGAAACATGTTAACAATGATAACACCACTTATTTAGTAAAATTTCTAGTATAACATATGAATCTAGTAAAAATAAACAGCATGACAAAAGTAAGTTACGGTGCAATGAATTCGATTTATTTGGTAAGCTATATATAATCATTTACTTCTGCTTATTTTTTACTTCAATTTATAGTGAGAGGATCATTTCAATTTCACTTGCAGTGACAGGATCATAGTTCAGACAGCTTCTTGCACACCAAAATAATTTTAAACATGTTTGCTATTTTGCTCCTTCAATGAAGGAAGAAGATTTCATCCGTGGCCAAATAAATGTGTGAAAAATAAAATAACAACTAGATATAAAAAAGACAACATGAGGACTCATAATACTTCTATACTCAATTTGATGACTAAATCGCAACAAAACAACTAAGTGTACCTCCAACATGAATTTCTTATAGAACTAGGATTGGACAAAAAGCTCGTGGCTCATTAGTTCGCTTGACTACTTGATACAAACAATTAAGTGTACCTCCTATAGAAATTTCTAATAGAATCCCCCCTCCCATTTTGCGCCCCCTCCCCACTACCACCTTCAACAATTCCAACCTTTGCAACATCCCCTCCTCCAAAAGAAGTCCATAACTGGTATTATGTTGCATTTGCGTGGTTGCATAGTTATTCTCAAGAGCTATAGTTCAGCATGTCCTCTATCTAAAGATATTAGTCATATATAAAATAACAATTTAATAGTCTCTAGAGAGGCTTGATAGCACGATGAAAATATATCATATTGATAGCGGGAAATAACTAACATAGTTGTAATAGGATACACACTTTATTCAGTTCATGTGAAACATGAACACATGTACATACACTCACGCGCACACACCCATGCCCTTTTTTAGCTTATTGCTAGAGGTAGAGGGTTTTGCTTTTCTTCCCTTAAATGTCCTTAATTTCAAGAGTAGTTTTCACTTGTGCTGCCAGATCCTTGACTCCATCCTTATCATTTGTTCCCTTCACATCAACCAAGATGCTCTTATTGTTTACCTTTTTAGCAGTGCCAACATAAGGTGTATCATCTTTTGGTGACCTTTTCTGGCTTTCAGTTATGGTGTCATCCACCATGATGACCTCCTCGAACTGTAGAATGGCGGCATCCTCCGGAATTACAGAAGGTTGTCTTCTATGGCCCAAGCCAGACATAATCTTTCTACACTTGCAAACCTTCAAAGTCTTTTTTTCTAAAAAAAGAGAGAAGAACTTGATGTCTGACTACCTTAATTTCATGAGAAGGGATCACATATGATTGTCTATTTATAGGGACACAACTAATCCATAAATGAAAGCATAAACACAATATGCCAAATAAAAAGTTAGCAACAAAAGATGACACATATGTGATGTGTCATCTAGTCATCAATACGTGTACCATTGCTTACTTCATTTGGATAAGTAAATCAAATGGAATACGAAAGACATGCGTGTATTTGACATGAGCAATAAGTGTGTTGCACACTTTAATACATGAATTTATATGATAAAGGATGTTTACAATGGACGTAAAGGTGAAGAATCCAACGAAGGGATAAATATATGACATGCCAATTCCTTTCTACTTAAAGCAATCTTGATCCATTAATAAAAAGCATCAACACATCCATAAGAAAACGTTAGTAACACACGTATATGATAGATAGGTGATGTGCAACCATTGTTGGGTTATTTTGGATAGATAAATTAAGGAAATATGCCAAGTGTTCATGCATTTGGCATTAGAAATAAGTTCATCACACATGTGAAGAAACAGATTTATGTGATAAAGGTTGATTGCAAAAGACACAAAGGTGAATGATCCAACAAAGCAATGAATATGTAATATGCCATCTAGTGCACTCACCTCTTTTATTTAATTGATTAGATGAGTGAAAAATAAACACGTGGTTACAAAACAACCCAGCCCATTGCCTTGCCACAAATTAGGCATTTTGTGCTGATGAGAAGTACTCCATAGGAAGGCAATTGCGGATGGACTGATAGGTAAGAAGATCCATGATATGGGAGTTAATGTAAATAATTTGTTGTTGCTTGGGAGACAACTAAAGGAAAGCAGGGCTCACAAATAACCAAAGCAAGGCTCATTAATAACCAACAATGGATTTCCTTAGAAAGATTCATAAATTTTTATTACTCCCTCTGTTTTCTTTTATATGTCGCTGGTTAGCTTAAAATGAAGGCACCGTTTAGCCCTGGTTTTAACTCTGCTAGTTGGGGCCCACTGAAAAAATAAAAATAAATTGAAGAAAAATTTAGAGTAATGGAAAAGATGGTAGTACCCTTAACTCTATCTAAGAGCTCTCTCCTTTCTCATCCCCAAACTCTGCGTTCCAGAGATCTCCATTGGAACCATAACGCAGGGTATAGCAGGCGGAGGCAGCGGCACCAGGCGTGCTCGGGCGGGGGTGCGCGGGAAGGGTGCGTGACTGGCGCACATGGGCGGGGGCGCACACGCGGGCGCGTGTGGCAACAGGGTGCAGGCGCGCGCCGCTCCACACACAAAAGCTCGCGGCGGCCCAGGCACGGGTGTGGGCGCGCGTCGGCACGGCCGCCCAGGCGTTGCAGCAACCCGACTCTGCTCACGTGGCTTCCTCGGCACGGGCTAACGGCTGTCTAGACCTGCTCAACATGGAAAAATCAAGGTAAGCTCATGATTTCTCTATTTTTCTGTAGATTTTGATTGAAATCGGTTTATAGGGTGAATTAGATATAGCCTCTAGAGAGAGATTTAGCAAATTTTATATTCGGTGTTGTGATTTGTAGGTTAAATCATAGAGATATGCAATTGGTTGTTAGAGTTCGGTCTTTTTTCAGCTTACCAGATGGGGGGTCCAAGTCATGGCTGCAAGTTAAAACTTTGCCCAGATAAATGTAGACAAAGGAATAGTTCATATTTTGCCCAGATAAATGATTTTGAGGGTCCATTGCAACATTCACCAACGAAACGTAGGTGTCACCCTTCTGTAAGAAATAGAGCACCCACAATTAAGAGAGCTAGAAATAATACAGCCATAAATGTGAGGCGCACTTCCACATCCAAAAAGAAGAGAGCCACATATGAGAGTGTAGGTGTTGATGAGGAGGCCATGTACTCTAACACACATTCACTTGTGGCAGCAAGTGAATAGCAGCTATGAAGACATGTTCTGAGTGCCATGAGCTAGGCCATACAGCTAAGCATTGTCAGGGAGGTCCCACTGCTAGTCAGAGAAAACTCTCATCTTCACAAAATGGACTAGAAGAGGAGAGTAGTGACCAAGTGTACCACAAACATCAAAGTGAGTGGTGGATTAGCACACTTTTTTTGCATATTAAGATCCCTTTATTCTTTGATTTACTATCAACTTGATCACTAACACAATTTTACTACCTTGAAGTGCAAGTGCTGCAAGAGGATGAGGAAAAGGAAGGGGAAGAGTAGGAGCAAGAGCAAGTAGAATAGGAAGGGGGAAGGGAGGAGGAAGAGCAAGAGGAAGAGAAGGAAGGACAGGGAGTTTGGCCGTATTGTTAAGTATAGATTCTTAAATGTGATGTTTGCCATTTGATTTGTATAAGCTCTCTACTACTTTGTTTTTGTTGGACTTGCATGTGGGAATATGATCTGGACATGATAGTACCCTTATTTGGATATGATGGAATGTGATCTGCTGCCTTTGGTGAAAATATATATATATATATATGCTATCGTGCTTTTGTTGGATATATATATATATATATATATATATGATAAATTTTATCTACACTCGCTTGTAGCTACTATCACTATCAGTATACCATCGTGCGTATGTTCACATACTCATTTATTACTTTGAGTATGTTCATATACTAATTTTAAGATACTTCAAAGGGATATGTACGAAAAGTTTCAAAAGCATCCCTATTTTTTAAATATATCATGATTATATATTAGTACTAGTATATAAAAATAAGTATGTCCATTTACTCCATGTATGGTCACATATTTAAAGTATATACCATCAAAGATGGTCTAGTATGATCACATACACCTCGTACATATCTTTCATTGGGTCAGTACGTCCTACATCATGATGTATCTCCTACATGTGTATCTCCTACATGTGTATCTCCTACATTGTAGCTACTTCTACATGTGTATCTCATAATATAGGACGTCTCTGACCCAATGAAAAGTATGTACAAGGTTTATGTGATCATACTAGACCATCTGTGATGGTATATACTAGTACTAAGGTATAATAATATATATTTAAAAAATAGGAATGCTTTTGAAATTTTTCGTATATATCCCTTTGAAGTAACTTAGAATAAGTATATAAACATACTCAAAGTGATAAATGAGTATGTGAACATACGCATGATGGTATTCTGATAGTGAGAATAGCTACATACGAGTATAGATAAAACTCGTCATATGCAAGTTATGTGCACTAGAAATTAAATGCATGTTGCGTCATGTTGCTGCCAAAATTTTAAAAAATTTATCTGATCATGTTTGAAAGTTATAAAAATCTGGTTTGAATTTTCTTAAGAGAATTCTTTTTACCTCTTTTATTTAAAATAAGGGTGAAATCACCAAATTCACATAATAGTAGGGCAAATCCGCAAGTGCAAATTGATCTTTTCAAAACAATTTTAACACCGTTAACTAGTTTTTACGGAATAGGAAAAAACCCTTCCTTCATTTAAAAAAATAGGGATAAATTCGCATAGTACAAAAAGTAGGGACAAAATCACCATTTCACCTTGAAATAGGGGCAAGAACGCCAAAGATTACAAAGACGAATCCTGCTCAAAAGTACCGAGAAAAGCAGGCCCAAAGGCCAGACCGGAGAAAAAGGGCACGTCAAGAGAGGGATTACAGATTACATGACAGGAAAACACTCCATTGTTCTAAACAAAGTTTATCCACAGGCCTTTCAAAAAAAAAGTTTATCCACAGGGGTAGTCACTCTGTTCCTCCAAAGGAGAAGGTCTGAGGAGCATCGGCCAAGAATCACATCATGCAAGGACTTGATTGAAGACTTTGGCATTTCTGCATCTCCAAACGTTCTACAGAAATCCTGTAAGAACAGTAGAGCGTATCTTCTCACAGGAACAACTCGGGTCAGGCAGATCAAATTTCTACAGTAGCTCAACCTGCAAGAGAGTAGAAGTGACACCAATAGAGTTCCAGAAACTCTGAGCACGCTGGCAGCCGAGAAAGAGGTGCAGAACATCCTCTCGCTGTCCGCAGAAGGGGCAAGCGTTGGTGTTTAGCCTGCTATGGTGTACCAACCAGAGGAAAGACTTGCAGCGAGAAGGCGCTTGCGAGTGGGATCCGATCACGGCGTCCTTCTCCTCCATCCGATCCGAGGGGGATCGGCGCATACGAGCGATAGGGTCCTACTCCTACCTCTCCACCACCACCACCAGCGGCGTCCCGTATCGATCCGCCTGCCGTGTCCGCGTGGGAGGTCGACCGCAAAGTCTCCTGGCGCTGGGATCACGCGGCACATCGCAGAGGCGTAGCTCCCCATACCGCAGGGTGGGGCAGCTGCCCCAGCTACCGGTGGAGGCGTTCAGGGCGGAGGAACGGCGAACTGGAGGTCGGAGGCGGCGAACAGAGCAGTCTGATGGCTGGAGGACTGCAGGAGGAAGATGAGTTTGTTTTGGGTTGCAAGCGGGTGTGTTCTCGGGTCCAAATAGATGGCCCAATTAATTTTTGGCCCACCGCAACATCAAATTCATTCGTTTTTTACCCACCGCTCGCTGCTTCGTACTCCAGTCGAATCGAACGCCACCCCTCCCGGCCTCCCATCCGGCCGACCCCGACGGGCGCCGCCGCCAAACCCTAACCGCAGCCATGGCATGCAGCTGCGCGGCCGCGGCGCCGTTCGCCGGTCTTGGCCGAGCGACGAGCCTGCGTTCAATTCATGGAGGAGGAGGTGGAAGAGCAAGGCTGCAAAGGGGCACCGGCGGCAGCATGCATGCTCCTGCTTGGGCAGTTGGGCTTGGCACGGCCAAGGATGTGGAGCGGCGCGGCCAGCTCAGGTAGCAGCTATTGACGGGGTGCAAGAGCAAGTTTGAGTGTTGGCTCTGGTTACAGTTTCCTCTGCCCCACCTAAAATGTTGGGCGAGCTACGCCACTTGACATGCCCCATCAGGAATGGCGCGCGCGGACACCGCCCATAGTGGGGGATGGCACGCTGGACGAGTAGCAGCAGCAGCAGCACACGGAACGGCGGTGATAGCGCCATGCCATCCGGCGCGCGCGGGTGTCAGCGCCGCATTCCCCCCAACAGCAGCGGCGAGGGCGAGGCCACTGGATAAGCGAGTCTCGTGACTAGAACGCTAGCAACCAGCAAGCCACGCACCGCCTCCAGAGAGTTCAGGGATCGGGAAAGCTCGCATTGGCCGGCCTTTTCGTCCTCATGAAACATGTGTTTTCTTGGGGAGGAGACATGGAACATGTGTGTTAAGATGAGACCCTATCAGCATCAGCTTCAGCTCGAGTGCTCGGCCATCATCACATTCACACGTCGTCGTCTCCGTCGCTGCGCCACTCGATATATTGCGAAAGGAAATCTTTGACCAACGCTCGCTCTATCCCTACAGTCTATCAGATCCTCCGATCCGAACCCCAGGCCCTCGCCGGAGGCGATGGATGGCACCGTACTGTGCATCGCCAACCACGCGCCGCTCGCGCCCATCAGCTTCCTCGAGCGCGCCGCGCTCGTCTACCCCGACCGCCCCGCCGCCGCGCCGCCGCGCAACTGGCGGGAGACCCGGGCTCGCTGCCTCCGCCTCGCCGCCACCCTTGCCGGGCTCGGCGTCGAGCGCCACGATGTGGTAAAATCTTGTGCCTGCCACGTCGCTTCTTCTTGTTTTTTTTTTTGAAACAAGCCACGTCGCTTCAGCTGGCATTTTTCGACACGCTCCACCTCCACCTGTACGAATCACTGGCAAGTGGCAACTGTGAGTGTCGTTGTTTTGCAGGTTTCTGTATTCGCGCAGAACATTCCTGCGTTCTGCGAGCTCTATTTCGGCATCCCCGTGGCCGGCGGCGTGATCTGCGCGCTCAACTCGCGCCTCGACGCCGGCATGGCGTCCGTACTCCTCCATCACTCCAAGGCCAAGGTGGTGTTCGTCGACTACGCGCTGCTTGACACCGCCCGAGAAGCACTCCGGCTCATGTCCGAAGCTGGAGCAAGGCCCCCCACTGTGGTGCTGATCAGAGAGGTCCTCGACGAGCCAACCGTTCCAGCTGGTCACCCGTACCTCGAGTACGAGTCCCTCCTGTGCAGCACTGGCGGCGGCTCGCCGGACTTCGCCATCCGGTGGCCGGCCGACGAGAACGAGCCGATCGCGCTGAACTACACGTCGGGGACGACGTCGCGGCCCAAGGGCGTGGTGTACAGTACAGCCACCGCGGCGCGTACCTCAAAGCCCTCGCGTGCGTGCTCCTGAACGACATGACGGCGACGCCCGTGTACCTGTGGACCGTGCCCATGTTCCACTGCAACGGCTGGTGCGTCGTCTGGGGCGTGGCGGCGCAGGGCGGCACCAACGTCTGCCTGCGCAAGGGGTCCCCGGCGGCCATCTTCGATAGCCTGGCGCGGCACGGGGTGACCCACATGGGCGGCGCGCCGACGGTGCTGAGCATGATCGTGAACGCCACGGCGGAGGAGCGGCGCCCGCTGCCCGGAGGGAGGCGGGTCACATTCGAGACAGGCGGCGCGCCGCCGCCGCCGGAGGTGCTGTTCCGGATGGAGGAGCTCGGGTTCGTGGTGATCCATTCGTACGGCCTGACGGAGACGTACGGCTCGGCGACGGTGTGCACGTGGAAGCCGGAGTGGGACGCGCTGCCGGCGGCGGAGCGCGCGGAGTTCAAGTCCCGCAAGGGGCTCCACCACCAGGGGCTGGAGGTGGACGCGAAGGACCCCGTGACCATGCGGAGCGTGCCGGCGGACGGGCGCACCATGGGGGAGGTGATGTTCCGGGGCAACACGGTGATGAGCGGGTACTACAAGGATGCCGCGGCGACGGCGGAGGCGATGGCCGGCGGGTGGCTGCGGTCGGGCAACCTGGCGGTGAGGCACGGCGATGGGTACGTGAAGATCCTGGACCGGTCCAAGGACATCATCATCTCGGGTGGGGAGAACATCAGCACGATCGAGGTGGAAGCGGCGCTGTTTGCGCACCCGGCCGTTGCGGAGGCGGCGGTGGTGGGGCGGGCCGACGAGTACTGGGGCGAGACGCCGTGCGCGTTCGTGACGCTCAAGGCGGCGCCGGCGACAGCGTGGGCGCGGAGGAGGAGATGGACTTCTGCCGGGCGCGGCTGCCGCACTACATGGCGCCACGGACGATGGTGTTCGTGGCCGAGCTGCCCAAGATGGCGACGGGGAAGGTGCAGAAGTTCACGCTCCCGGAGCGGGCCAAGGCCATGGGAAGCATCGCCCGCCCCTGCTCGAGCTCCAGCTCCAAGCAGGGAGGATCATCGGCCGTTGTCATCTCACCGGAAGCCCAGCCACCTAATGCTCCCCAGACAGCATGAGGAGCATGCAGTACCTCTACAGAGCAGCGGCTGCCAGTCTCTTCCCCTACATACTTCTGCCCTCGGCGTGCCTGCAGTAGAGCCACAGAAAGATCAGAAGGGATAACACCCATACAACTGGAACTTTCTTCAGAAACAACCTTGCCCATCAAAATGACACCTGTTGGTTGCAACTCTCTGATCCGAATTATTTCAGATGTTTAGCTGTGGTGGATTCAGTCTGAATTTGGGGAAATTGAACAAAGTATGCCAGCTTCAGAGCAGCTTAACCATGTGCAATGAAAGAAATAGCAACCATACTGTTGCAATTGTGAGGGAGCGTACCGCCATACATTGAATTTGACGATGTTCAGAAGATCAAAGTTTGTCAAAGAAATCGCTTCAAAGAAATAGCAGAATTCAGAACACTAGGCAGGTTTGTCAAAGTTTGATATGGTGGAGGTAATGCGATTGCTACTTTCGCATGGTAAAAGGATACAAAGAGGGCTGGACCAGCATAGGCTGAGGCAAATATATGAAGAAATGAATTGCAGGTACGTAGTAGTTGACAACGCTGGATCAAAGCTAATCCATAAGTGTCGTACGTTTCGTCAGAAACAAACAACACAAGCGGCGACGGCGAGAGGAGAGAAATTTAGCTTACATGGACAGAGATCAGCATCATCACGGACGTGCTGTGTTGCATAACATCAGAGGATGTGCGGTATCGACCAAGCTGCCATGGACGGATGCGCGAGCTCAAGCGCACGCGTCGCTGTTCGACGTGCTCGCTCTGCACCGATGCCCGACATGTCCAGGACTTGCTGCGGGGAGGGCTTGGATCCTGGGCTTGATGCTTCTGGTGGATAAGGGGATCTAAGCTCTCAGCTGGCATGGCGCTGAAGGTGGGAGGACAACGGCGGCAGGTCGTCGGCGGACGGGCCGGATCCTGGATGAGGGACAGCGCTGAATTCGTGACCGGAATGAGGGGGTAAATTGCAAATAGTCGGATCGCGATTATTAATCACATCCAAACTATGGGGCATTTGTAAATATATTGGGGGTATTTGTAAATATTTGAATCGCGATCCAAATTAGGGGTCTATTTGTAAATACTAGGGGTATTATGAAAATATATAATTGAGGTTGGGGCCTTTGTGAAATAAATACTTGGGGCTGGGGGGTGGGGGGGACATGGCCGCCGGCGGGCTCGTCCAGCCGGCCGCCGGCGGCGAACACTGTCCAACCCTAGGCGCTGCATCCTCTGCGAGCCACGCACGGCCCTAACTCCCTCGTCGGCCGTAGCAGAAGCTCCCGCGGAAGCCGGTGGAGAGCGCGTCGGCCATGGAGGGTGAGGGATTACGGATTAGGATTCAGACAAACTGCATCGCCTACAGGGTAGGCTTGCGGAGGCGGCCGGCGCAGCGTGTTCCTCTCCTTCGCAAGCTGCGTCCAACCAACGCAGTGCGGCAGAGGTGAAGGAGCAGCGCAGCGAGGGCCGAGGGAGAGCCCCAGCTCCACGGGAGGGCGAAGGGCGGAGAAGAAAGACGAAGCGGCAGCCACGGTCCCACTAGTCAGCGATAGCAGAGTGACTCCGGTTGGGCCTCGGCCTGTTGGGCTCGATCTGGCGTCAGTCCAGCAGAGGAGAGAAGAAGAGGGACTGAGCGGCCCGCCAATTCACACACGCACCAGGCTTCGAATCCGGAATGAATATGGGCCGGGCACCTTCCGTCTCCCAAAATCGACCGCGAGTCCGTCAGGCGAGCGCACAAGACATAGAGAGGGTGGGAGATGGCGGCGATGCTGCTGCCATCGGCGGCGCGGGTGTTCCAGTGGTAAAGCTCGTTTCCACCTCACCGTTATCTCCCACGAGACGAGATTCAGGCCTAAAAAAAAGTCTTACAATGCTTGAATTAGTGCTAGACTGCTAGTGGATGAATGATTGACATGGGATGGGAAAAGCCAGCAAGCCATATATACATGACATGCATGGGGTGCATATACAAATTTGAAAAGAGCTCATGATTATTCCCCCGCTTGGGCGACACGGGCAGGCGGAACGCCGCCACCGCCGCCCTTTCCTCCCTCGCTTCCCTCCGCTGCGCCACCACTCGAACCAGCGGCCAAAAGTCCGTGCGGCTCGCAAGGATGGCGGCGGCGGGGTGGCGCTCTTCTCCCACGCGTCCAGGCGGGCACGGCCACCTCGGCCGTTAGAGAGGGCAGCTTGTGGCGGCATCAGCGTGGGTGGCCAGATCCGGCGCCAGCGAGCGCGGATCCGGTGTCCCCGTGGCCGAATCCGCCGACGGGGGCGGCGGCAACAGCGTCAAGCGGGAGCCGAGTGCTGGCGCGGAGGCGTCGTGTGCGTGCGAGCGTGGGCGACGAGGCCCGGCGTGCAGGGGCTTGGCGAGGAGGCCGCGCGAGCGGGGGTCCGCGCGGGATACGGAGCTGCGCCGTCCTCGACGAGGTGGGCGCGCGGCTGCGGCGGGAGGCCAGGCAGGAGCGACGGTGCGGGTGGAGGCCAGGCATGAACAATACTCTGGCGGCCGGCGTGGCTAGATCCGGTGGCGGCAGGACTGGATCCGTCGCGGCAGAAGTGGAGTGGCAGCGGCGGTGGTGCGGCGGGCTGATGCTGAGGAGGAGCGGGAGTGGCGGTCCGGTACGCGCTGCAGGGGGCACTGCGGAAGGACCAGCGGCAGCGTAGTGCTGTGGCTGAGGGTGGCCTGTGCGTGGTCTTGCCGGCGGCGCCATGGAGGGGCGACTTGTGGCGGCCTGTGTGGGCATGCTAGCGGCACCATGGTGGCGTGGCTGGGGGCGTCAGGCCACCTACTGCGTTCGCTTGCTCCGGCGGGGCGATCCGGCCGAGCCAGCACGGCGGCGTGTGGCGAGCGCTTCTGAGCGACGAGCATAGCGAAGGTGGAGGTCAGCTCCATGGTGCATGGAGGCGCAGCGGCGGAGCCGCCCCGGATGGGCTACCGTGGCTGTGGTCCGGGGTGCCAAGCCATGTGCGTGTAGCGAGGGGTTGGAATGCTCCGGGCGAAAGCCCTTGCTGGCATTCTTGCTAGTAGAGTTGACGGTGGCACTCTAGGGCGTCACTTTCCCTGTTGGGGGCGTCATCTTGGAGCTAAAACCTTGTTGCATGGCTCTCTTTGGGTGAAAACCCTATCTAGATCCTGGATGAGCGACGGCGACGCCTTTTGGCATCGTGTCCTCTTTGGAGGCGTCGTCTCTAGAGATTCATCTGGCTTGAGGTATTTCTGGTCCATTGTTCATGGGCGGCATCGGGTGGTGGGCTATTCCGCCGTGTGGCAAGCTGAACGGGTGTTGCCGAGCCCTCGTGATGGCGTTCGCAGTCATGGTGGCGGCCGAAGGGTGTCGCATGTCTATCGGTTGTGGCTGCTTGAAGCGGACCACGGCGACTGGCGTTGCTTGGCACCTGTCAGTGGGGCACGGGACTGCGTCGAAGGACGGTGCTTGCTGCATCGGCATCATGGGATGACTTGCCTTGTAGCGGACCGCGGTGGGCTGCTCAGCTTGGCTGGGCTTTCCGGTATGGTACATCGTCGGAAGATACTGCAAGCGATGTCTTCGGCTTGCTGGCACGGCGGTGGAGGTCATGTGCGCGGGTGAACCATGTAGGTGAGGTCGGCCTGTGGCGGTGGCTCGGCATTGATGGAGATCTAGGGACCAGGGGCAACATCGCTCACCACTTTGATGGCAACAAAAGAAACAGAACTGTGGCGGGCATGGCGAGACCCCCGTGCGTGGTGATTCTTCGAGGCGACGAGAGTGAGGTCCAACGGCGGAAGTGGCGAGGCCCCCGCGCGTTGTGTTATTGTGGTGGCGACTGCAAGGCAGCCTTCTAGCACTCCATCAAGTGGAGGGTGGTGTTGCAGCGGCACAGCGGCAGAGGGTTTCGCATGGCGGTGATCTTCCTGGTGCGGTGCGGTCTGCATCTTTCGGTTCCCTATTGACGCAGGGTCACGTCTGGAGGTTCTGTGCGACTACGTGAGTGTGGATATTTTGGTGGGTGCTGCGAGCTCCGGTTTCTGCTGTGGTTGTCATGTGGAGTTTTCTCTGACCGGGCAGAGTTGACTTTGGAGACGAGTTGTGTGGGTTGTGTTGATACCCCGCTCCAACCAGCCTGAGTTGTTGAGTAGTGTTTGAGTTCGGCGTGCGTTGATGCCCCAATCCAACCCGCCGGTGCTGGTTCTGTGGTTTTTTTGCCTGGTTATGACCTTTCAGGGATATAATCTTCTAATTTTCTGCTATTGATATCAATAGAAACACACTCGTCAAGTGCTGTTCGTTCAAATATATATACACACACACATGACATTTGATAGAATTTGACTGAAGGGGCGGGTGGCTGATTAATTAGTTTGAATCTTAAACATGAAATGCAATTTTCTTCTCACATCGTAGTCCAAAATCAGTCCATGTGTCAACCCAAAAGGCAACTTTAGCCCCTGCGCCTAATCTGCATATTTTCAAGAGTTTGACAGTCTTTCCGTGTTGTTGGAGCGAGAAGAGAGCTTTGTTGTGCAGGTATGTACAGGTCTCTAACCTGAATCTCAGTTGGAGTACAAAATCCCAAGCCAGCAAGCAGGTTCGTGCATCCCGTTCTCCCTTCTCCTCTTCTCAGCTTGTCAAGATGTCAGGTGCTTCGATGGACCGTTTCTGCCCATTTTACACAGGTCGTAAAGTTTGCTGGAACAGCTGACATAAATTGCATCCGCATTTTACACTGGTCATAAAGTTTGCAGGCATTTCAACATTTTTAAGCACCGCCTTAGAAAAATGTAACTTGATGGCTCATCTGAGCACCTTTAGCATCTCAATATCTCATCTTATTGAGGGTGGAATAATTTCCACTCCTTTGTTTCTTTGTCTCAGCTGATGTACACTTGGCATAGATGCTCGTCGCCGGGGCTCGCTAATCCGCATGTGCAGGACTGAAGACAGCAAAAGACACCAAAAGTAGTCCCCCGTGGTCGTCCCAACCCCCCTCTTTGTCTTTCTACTATTTGAACACTTAGAGGGTGTTTTGTTTTTGAAACTAAACTTTAGCTCCGCCGCATCAAAAAAATCTTATTTAAAAATATTAAATAAAATCTAATTACAAAATTAATTGCAGAATCTCTATACTAATTCACGAGAAGAATCTAATGAGGTATATTAATTTATAATTAACGAAGGGTTTCTAATGAGATATATTAATTTATAATTAACGAAGGGTTACTGTAGCATAGATTAATTAGGCTCATTAAATTCGTCTCACGAATTAGTACTCATCTGTTCAAAAGATTTTGTAAACAGATTTTATTTGATACTTCTAGATGGCAAGATTTATGGGACTAAAGTTTAACGCTCGGGGTTTTAATCTACCCCCGCTCCATTCCCCTTCTACTACACACACCAAGTGGTTGTAAAAAAAATTACTTTCAGAACGCAATAGTCTTCTACGTGGCTGTAAAAAAAAAACTCGTTCGCCATGCATGCTACAACAAATTAGGATCGTTTAGTTTGCCAAAAACTAGACATACTTATTTTTAATAAAATCGGGAGATCGGGGTTCGCAGAAACAGATTTCAAACAACCAAGCCAAAACTACGATCCAACCAACCGCCTATATCCTAGTGAACGTTTTTTTTTTGGTTGAGGGCAAATCCTAAGTAAAAGTTTGCCATGGACGCGGAGATAATAAAATGTGAAGATACGGTAGCATGAAGTCTTCTACTACTACTAAAAAGAACGATTAGGATAAAAAATCTTGATGCAAACCTGACCTTCTCCTATGATCGCTCTGCCGTGGTACAATTCTATCCATTCGATCGAGTCATCCCCGTCCGTCCATGCTCTACCACCACCCGCAATCCCATGCCCAACCGCGCCGTACCTTTTACATTTTAGCTTTTTTAAAGAAAATTTATATTTAGATCTCTAGAAAAATATTGCGGTTTTGAATCCTGGGCAACACGTTTCGACATCGTGAGTCGTGGCGCCGAGGTTGCGGTCCCCGGTAAACGTGGCGCCAACATGGCAAAATGCTTGGTGCCATAGGTGCTAGAGGTGCTGGAGAGGTGCTAGAGGCCAAAGCTACGGGACTTGCTAAAAATGCAGCTGGCAATGGCTTTCCCTGAACTGTGGCAAACCGTACTTTGGAGGCTGACAAGGTGAGCGGGATCGGTATGTCCGGGATAGTGAAGGTAAAATTTTTTGCTCCTACAGTTTCATCTTTACCAGATGTGTGATCATATTTCTTATCATTTCTCTTATTCTGAGTCATGAAATTCTAACGTCCAAATGTTGCAGGTAAATTTGCTAGCCAAACCATAAGGTCATGTAGGTCCTAATTTGCTGAGAGTAGCTTAGAACATCAGCTTTTGCGCTTCAATGTAATTGCAACAGTTTTTTTTTATTATTGTCCTCTGTGTATTTTCATATGGCTTAAATTTCTATTCAACAACTCCGTTTTCTCATCCATGTATTGTTACTTTTTATGCTACACTTAGCAGCTCTTAATGTGGTGCTTCAGTTTTCAGTTTTTAAGCACTTCAAAGTACCACGTGGGCGTCAAGGAAGTAGGTGTAAGGGAATAAAGTTTGGCTAAAATTGTTGTCATTGTTATCGAAGCACACATGTTCCTTCCATCTCAATTGAAATATATGGAGCACTGTTTTCTATGGACTTTATTTGGTGCAAAACTAAATGGATCTATATATAAGAATTTTGGTGGTAGCAAATATTCCGATTGATTATTTATCCGAATCTGATGTTCTATTTTCGCATTTCTTAAAAAAATGGTTTGAAGATACTGCATACTCAACCATAAGGAGGTGGTGGCGAGGAGGCGTGGTTGACACCCATCGCTGAGTTATGTTATGTTCACACACCTCCAATAATTCATTTGCATAGTAGGCTCATGTACACAGAGCATGAATATTATTTAAGATAAAGTGTGTATCTATTGTTATTTACGTTACAAGTTACAGGTACTTCGTAGCATGAAAATTGTTGCTCATATAAGAAACTTATTTCATCCGTAGCAATGCACGGGTATGAACCTAGTCTTAATCCATAACTAAAGATTGCAGCTCGTAGCTTGGTCACGTCTGATGTATTTGACAGAAAATAAAATACTTTACGTTTACGATGATATGTTATGTTCACACATCCCCAATAATTTATTTGCATAGTAGGCTCATTACACAGAGCATGAATATTGTTTAAGATAAAGTGTGCATCTATTGCTATTTACGTTACAGGTATTTCGTGTTGCTCATATAAAAAATTTATTTCACCCGTAGCAACATTCGGGTATGAACCTAATTTAACCAGAAGAAACAATGAAGATTGCGTCAATTTCACATAACCACTTACCAACTCATTTTTTTACTGTGCATTTAAGCAATTTTAGCATCTTATTAAGCGGTGTAATTTACCATAATAATTAATTACTACAGTAGTGGGCTGGCCAGAATCTGCTGACATTAATTTCTCTTATTTTGTTTTTTCCTTTTTTTGTTTTGAGGGATGACTTTCTGCAATTGAACTAATGGAATCTCCGGAATCTTTTACGAGGCCGAGCGGCCTGACGAAACTGACCTCGCGCCGGATCCCCCCATAAAACCGCGCGGCGCCTACCTGCATTCCACACTAGTTCAGTCAATAGCCGTGACGCATTCATCGCACCGATCGAGCAGTGGCACGCGCCGAGCCCAGCACGGCGATCGTCACCGTCGACGCGCGCACCGGCGCCGCCGCGCGGCCGCGACGCGACCCGGCTTCATCCCGGCGAAGAGGAAGGCGGAAACGGAGATGGGGACGCCGTCGCCGCCGGACGTGATGGACCAGTACGCGGAGACGGCCAAGGAGAGGAGGCAGGAGGAGAAGCTCAAGAACCTCGACGACTGGCTGCCCATCACCTCGTCGCGCACGGCCAAGTGGTACTACTCGGCCTTCCACAACGTCACCGCCATGGTCGGCGCTGGCGTGCTCGGCCTCCCGTTCGCCATGTCGCAGCTCGGATGGTAGGCGACGAACCTTGCCCCTGATGATGACGCCTTTTAATTTCTTCTTCGATCTGCTGTTCGACATGTCCGATGAGAAATGACGATGGGCATCGATCGATTGCCGATTGGTTTGATGATGCAGGGGCCTCGGCACGGTGGTGATCGTGATGTCGTTCGTGATCACCCTCTACACCCTCTGGCAGATGGTGGAGATGCACGAGATGGTCCCGGGCAAGCGCTTCGACCGGTACCACGAGCTCGGGCAGCACGCGTTCGGCCAGCGGCTGGGTCTCTGGATCATCGTGCCGCAGCAGCTCATCGTCGAGGTCGGCACCGACATCGTCTACATGGTCACCGGCGGGCAGTGCCTCCGCAAGTTCCACGACCTCGTCTGCCAGGGCCGCTGCAGGGACATCCGCCTCACCTTCTGGATCATGATCTTCGGCTCCGTCCACTTCCCGCTCTCCCAGTTCCCCAACTTCAACTCCATCTCCGCCGTCTCCGCCGCCGCAGCCGTCATGTCGCTCACCTACTCCATGATCGCCTTCTTCGCGTCGGCGGTGAAGGGCGCCCACGCCGCGGCCGCCGCCGACTACGGGCTCAGGGCGTCCACCGCGACGGGGCGCGCGTTCGGTGTGCTCAACGCGCTGGGCGCCGTGGCGTTTGCGTACGCGGGGCACAACGTGGTGCTGGAGATCCAGGCCACCATCCCGTCGACGCCGGAGACGCCGTCCAAGAGGCCCATGTGGCGCGGCGTTGTGGTGGCCTACGCCATCGTCGCGCTCTGCTACTTCTGCGTCGCCTTCGGCGGGTACTACGCCTTCGGAAGCTTGGTGGAGCCAAACGTGCTCATCTCCCTAGAGAGGCCGCGGTGGCTTATCGCCGCCGCCAACCTCATGGTCGTCGTCCACGTCGTCGGCAGCTACCAGGTGTACGCCATGCCGGTGTTCGACATGATCGAGACCTTGCTCGTCAAGAAGCACAAGTTCACCCCGGGGGTTCGGCTGCGATTGATCGCCCGCTCCGCCTATGTCGGTGAGTCGTCGTTCTTGATTCTTGAACAAACACCTCATGATCTCACTGACAAGTTTCGATCATAACTACTTGATAATGATCAAACGCGTGTATGAAGCGGCGACGATGTTCGTCGGCATGACCTTCCCCTTCTTCGACGGCCTTCTCGGCTTCTTCGGCGGCTTCGGATTTGCTCCAACGACATACTACGTAGGACCCTGAGCTTCAATATTTCACTCTTCCCCTGAATGGTTTACTGATCGATCTGGTTTCATGATGGGTGTATGTGCAGATCCCTTGCATCATCTGGCTCATGCTGCGCAAGCCAAAGAAGTACGGCCTCTCATGGAGCATCAACATTGTAAGTTGAATTTCGGTCACACTGATCGATTGGCCTTTGATTGCTGATGGATTCGAGTCGTAGATCTGCCCGTGTTCTTACTGTTCTGAATCGCCGTGTTTTTGTTTGATCTATCAGATCTGTATCGTGATAGGAGTGGTGCTGACGCTCATCTCCCCCATTGGAGGCCTGCGGCAGATCATCCTTGACGCCAAGAGCTTCAAGCTCTACTCTTAAGCATCCAGGATGATATCTAAAGAGATGAGATGAGATGAGAAAAAGGGTGTTCTTTATGAGGGCAGACTATTTTTTTTTGTCTCGTTTTCATTTTCGTTTATCATTATATCACTACTATACTATGGCACCATCTATGTATCTGAAACAGAGTTATTATTACTATATCCAAATTATCAGGATGAAAATATTCTATTTTGTTGACGCTCGATTACGTTGTGGTTTTTTTTTCTTTTGAAAATAAGTACTTAACCTCTTTCACTCACTAGTGATTTGATGGGAGGGGATAGCAAAAAATCTGGTTATACACATATATAGGATTGGAGTAGGTTCTTCATCGACTTCCTTTTGCGATAGGACCACGTGTTACGCTGCAACGCATGGTGCTCAAGCCAAAACATGTGACTGTCTCCTTTCCTGACGTTTCTTGTTCCTATCACTTTCCATCATTTCTTTGTCATTCATGTGCCCTTGCTAACATCTTATATGAACTGAAATTACAAGAAACAAAGCTGTCTTCACCAATACAGTATCTGCGTGGCTACATGATATTGATCGCGTGCTTGACTGAACTGGTTGATCCAGTGTTAGCCTGCACTATCTTGCAGCTGATCCAACAGAAGAAATCCAGTGTTACCCTTCCGGATCCTCTCCTAATCAATACTCTTATTTGTTGTTGCTAATTCAGGGATATGCTTCGTTGTGGTGAGGGGCGAGTTCTCTTTCTCGTATGAATATAATTTGAAATGGAAAAGCAAGCAAATTGGTTCCATGGTCTAGCGGTTAGGACATTGGACTCTGAATCCAGTAACCCGAGTTCAAATCTCGGTGGAACCTTGTTTTTATGCTCCTTTTTTTGCTTTATTTTTTCGAGTCATACGGATTGCGAACCGCCATGCTGAGGCTTTAATTTACCTTTAATTCCAGCGAGCTGGCAGTGTTTATAAGAAATTCAAATCAGAGTCGCCAGCAGCTTTGAAAACGGACTGCCTCAATTTAACCTATTGTTGCTAGTTCGCCGGGCAGCTTAAATTTTTAACAGAACGTACACCTTTCGAAGACCCTCACAAGACTTTTGAGGTTTTTTTTTTCCCAAGAAGCTCTGTGGAACTGTATTTTTATTTGCAGAATCAACTATTCAAGGGCTGCCACGTGTTGTGGAACATATGAATTCCCTACGCCTTTTCTGGCTCATGACTACAACAGAGTTCAGTTGCCTAGCCTGTGAGCTTCATTTCAATGATCACATTTGCCACCAGCATTTATCTTGTCTGAGAAAACGGGAACTAGTGGTCAGCGACCATATCCAGGAAAAAAAATTTGTACAGACTCACCACCCACGCCTAAACTGAAATTAGAAGGAAAAGATTTTGTACAGACTCACGGCTAAACTGAAATTAGAAGATGCAGCACGATGAAAATGTGTTGTACAACGGAATAATATAGTTCCCACGGAAGATAATCAAACAATTTAGATCCAGTGTTTACACTCCGGAAGTGCCAGGCTACCAGCAGTAATTACTCCAGTAGGAGAATGACTAATACATTCTCTGTTAGGCAAGGAGTAAATTCCAGGCCAGTAAGTTACAAAACATACCTCGTCACTAACTTTTTTTTTCTCTCCACTGAAGCAGTAAAAATGAAAGGCACCAGCACAACTCTACATATACAACAAACAAAATTGCACATTCAGCGGATACAAAGTACAAAGACGAACGAAAAGGGAGCAGAGATGACATGTAAACAATTGTACACCAAGGAGCTAACTATTTATTTCGCACTACAGGTTCTGTCAGCACAAAACCAGACGATCATGCTGGGCTGCCATCTTCGTGGAGCATGAATACAACAGCAGCAGCCAACAAGACTAGAAATGACACAAAAATATATTTCCGGTTCAGTAGTGATGGCTCTATGGTTCGCACTGTCTCGTGAGTGTCATCCAAAGAGTAGTCATCCTCCGAAGTGGAGACATGCTCTGCTGAAGTGTGCGCCTTAACTTCATCCTTGTAGAGAAGATCTGCTGGTTTCTCCGCCTAGATACAACATGGAAACAAGTTATGTTCTTGACATGTGCGAAGAGTTCAAACAACTCTCTAGTCCAACCAAATGCAAAAAGCTACAATGCAAGAAGTGGCATAAGGGATCCAAAATGCGCATGTGTTGGCAAGTCAAAGCTTCATTTACCAACGCAATACACGTGACTCTTTCCTAAGACTAATGCTTTACATTCAGAAAATCAGATGTATAATGCATGTATAATATGATGCAAGGTACTGATGGTAAGAAGAATACAAGAACAACTCATTTCAAATACATCTGATTTCTTCTGAAGGACAAACTGCAAACAACTAATCAGTCTGGAAGCAACGGCATATGTCTCAAAAGGAAAAAAAGAGTGTTTTTGAACTACTACAATTATATACATATTGGAACAGATATAAGACAGAAAAAGAAAAGGTTGCAAATCTCCATGTTGGTTTACCACAGAGTAAATGTTAAAGAACATTTGATGCATGCAGTAAATATAGATTTAAACCAAGACTTCAGCTGTTAAGAGTAAAAAGAAATTTAACTGCCTGCATTCTGTAAATAACAGTGTGACTTTGCCCAGAACAAGTACTAAGGAAGCATATCTAGATAGCCAAATCCCAACTCTGCTTCAGATGTACTCGAACTCAAGCCAAACCCAATCCAATGAATTTTAGTTACAACAGTTTTTATCTGCATTTGTGCTCTACTCGGAACAAGATATGAGACATAACAATAAGTCACCTCAGTTTGTGATGATGAAGAATCTGGAAATATTTCCTCAGCTTTTTCAGGGGACTGAAGTTCAGTTTGTTTGGCAGTAGCCTTTTTACTCACTTGCGCGCTAACATTAACATGCTCTTTGTACTTCTGGGCCAATATGTTGTTCTTCTTTGTTAATGTAGCAATCTGCAACAATTAGGAAGGGAGCAAACAGCATATTAACCCAGCTATATTATAAGACTTTATAATCATGCAAAAAAGTTTCAAAACACACAATTGAGATCACAAAACCTGTTTCAAATGGATATGACTAAGAAACATTATTGGCATATGGGCTGTATACATAACAAACTATATCATATATAGAGAACTGGCAAGCTATTGCTAAAAAGTATAGAGAACTGGCAAGCTATTGCTAAAAAGATAACTTGCCAAATTAACCATTTGAACAAAACTTGTTCCTTAAGATTTAAGACACTAGGTAGAATATAATTCCCACAGTATTTTAGCTGAAGCATCTGGTGACTTTTCCACAAAGTTGGCATATAAGATGTTCTTTGTCGGAAACGTGAAGTTTGAGCCCTGGAGAGCATAGGGAAGTCATGGACTTCTCCATGTTCCAAATTTTCATATGGCTTGCCATCCATAATAGGTGCTGCACGGCAGATAGATTGGCATGTCTCGGGTTGCCACACCCCCAGTTGTGCCCGTTATGTGACCAAGAAGAAGAAATGATTACTTTCCTTCTGGCTGGCTGTGTGTTCACAAGACAGGTGTGGTTGACACAATCACACGGCTTCAGAAAGCAGGACTTTTGGAGTTCTTGCTGAGCAAGATGATGAGTTCAAAGTGTGGTGGCGAGAGGCAGAAAGGGCCCTGGACAAACCTGAGACAGAAAGTTTTCAATTCACTAGTGATCCTAGGATTTTGGTGGATTTGAAAACACTGTAACAACTGTTTCTTTAATGGAGCCTCTCCAAGTGTGCAACTTGCCCTGCTGAGATATTAGACAAGGCTAGCCTACGGTGCATTGCAGGAGCAGAAGGGCTGAAGGCCTTGCTGCCTTGATCGAGCCGTTTAGGTCTTAGGTCATGTGTCATTACTTTTCCTGCTGCGTTTATGTAACTTTCGTTTCTGTGTGAGGTCTCCCCCTTTTTTTTCTTTTTTTTTCGCTCACCTAACCTGTATTTGGGAAACTTTCTTATCCACTGTATTTACCAAAGTAAACTAATATAAATCATAAACTGAGAAAATTGTGTTGAAAAATACCCTTCGAACGAACCAAGGCATTTATCAATACTTCAGTACTCGCAGAAAATAAGGTATACAATAGCGCGCCAGCTTTAAATCTCAAGATTCTTCAACACAAAGCTAACAAAGTGATATCAAATTGATAATTTGGGGATCATGTGTTGTCGACCCAAATATGCAGCAGCTTGGACAGCATGTATAACCAATGCCTAAGTCACATGAGTGCAATCCATAATCTTATCTTCAACCCCATGTAGGTATCTGCTAATAAAGAGAATCAAACGCTCCTAAAGATACATACAGATCTGTCCAAATATGGGATAGCCTACCAAATGCAGTTCTAAAACAAATTCTTGCCTTGCTAGTGACCATATGGTTTCTGCATCCACCCTACTAACCTCTAAATTTCTAATCCATAAGACAAATCGATATAGCGTCCAGCACACAGAACTCATATGTTCCAATACAAGAATTCTTCTGAATCAAGAACGCATAGTATGGATTCGAAACTACATTACCACAATGTATAGATGCGTATACAGAAACAACAATAAATATGATACCTATAGTTTTTTTTCTGAAAATGCGTGTGTGCATATACCTGAAGATGAAGCCGTTCTCTTTCCAGTGCCAGTTTTCTGACCAAATCAGTAATGATTTTAGTTCTGATACCAATGTCCTTGGCAGTAGACAACTTTGCACGGTTGGCTTCACGTAGCAAGTTCTCTAGACTTTCTACTCGACCTCTTAGAAATGCTAGCTCTTCACTAAGTTCTAAATTTGTGTCTGTCAAAAGTGTGCACTTTGATTCAGCACTCTCAGCTCTAGTTTCAGCTTTTAAAACTTTGCCCTTCAGATCTTCAATCATATGTTCCATATCAGACATTGTTGATTTTAGCATACCCTGCTGTTCAACAATGGCATCAACTGCTGCCTTTGCATGCTCTAATTGGGTATTTGACTCTTTAAGTCTCTTCTCCAAAAGGTTTACTTTATCTGACTTTTCGCTTTTAAGAGCACTTAGCTCCCCATTAAGCTCTATATTAGCTTGAGTTAGCTGCATACACCTTATTTCAGCATTCTGTGCTCTACATTCGACTCGAGAGACATCATCTTTGAGATTCTTAATTGTATTTTCCAATGTGCTCAGCTCAGAGTGCAATGCATTTTGCTCCTCCTGGCTTGTTTCTGCTGATTCCATTGCAGATTGCAGTTGTGAATTGGATTCTCTCAACTGTTTTTCTAATTCCTGGATCCTATCCTGCAGTGATATTGAATCAGCTCCAACTTTGTTGCTCTCTTGTTCCATCTTATCAGGGCTATTTTCCAGAACAGATAGTTTTGTCAAGCTTTGTTCTAATTTTGACTTTAGATCATCTTCCCTACATTTTTGCGCACTTAAATGGAACTCCATGGTATTAAGCCTATTCGCAAGTTCCTTTGAAGTTCCAAAAAGTAGCTCAGAAGCATTTTCTGCTTCGAACATTCTACCTGAAACTGTTTCAGCTGATTCCTCCAGGAAATATATTTCCTTTTCCTGATGATGGAGCTTCAGCTTGAGATCTTCTATGACAGTTTTTGAATCAGAAAGCTTCTTTTCAAGATCTAGCTCACTTGCTATGGATTGTTCCAACATATGCAAAACATTTCTGTGTTGATCTTCTGTCTGCATACCAGTTTGATATGACATGTGGCCATTTTCACATCCAACACCTTCAACCCCTGTAGACATGCAGTTAGATAAGGACAAAACTGATTCATTTACAACCAATCGAGAAGTGAGTATTTACCTTCCGTCTCATGGAAAAACTGTATGGCTTTCTCAAACTTTGCAGACTCATTCCTAATATCAGCAATTAGCTCTTGCATCTGCTTCAAGGTCACCGTAGCAGCATCCAGTTTAGCTTTGACCTTGCCTCCGGACTCTTCCTCAAAAACCCTATGCTCTATACTTTTGATATCAGCTTGAAGAGAACTGATCAAGTTGGTTAACTCCTTGACTTCTGCGTCAAGAATACCATACAAGATGTCCAACTCAAAAGCATTCTCCGCTGTCTCGGAAGAAACAGATTCATCTTCGAATGTAGCAGGCTCGAAGTCGGTAGCTCGCCGAGCTATTTCCATGACCAACATCTCCAAGTTTAGTAATTTCTCAGAGGCAAAAGCAAGATCAAGCTCGACCCTAGTGAGGATTTCTACATTGCTTCCTCCAGTGTTCATTGCATCTCCATATGTCAGGGCGCCTCCATGGAAATCGCTATCATCTCTGTTGATCACAGTATCCATAATTCTCGCCGTGCCTCCTGCTCACTGAGACACAGGAAGGATGTGTTGCTCAAAACAAAACGACAAATTTAAAAACATTGACAAAGAAGAAAAAAACATAGACCTAATTCAAGGGCTGGCCAAGGCCAAGTATAGGACATGGGTGTACATATTAACCCCCCCCCCCCTAATTTTTGCCTAAAATCAAAGTTAGTGGGTACAATACATGTATATATGCTGGTAATTGGGTCAGGTCTGAATTGGGATGCTGGGTTCCGCAAAGCAGTAAAAGGGAAGGGAAAGGAAAGGGAGGGGCGGCGTACCTAGTGGATGATCTTCGCCAGCGACGCGCAGATGAAGACCACGCCCAGTCGCCGCCGCGCACCAAGCGCTGCTGCTGCCGGGAGGGACCGGGACGTGAGATCGGATCGAGGGACAGAGGATAGTTGGGGAAAAGGAGAGGAGGAGGCAGCACTTCGCCTAGCTCGACTACGCCCAGCTAGCCCCCGTCCAGGCAATAGCTCACGGAGGCTTGGCCCTGTTTGGAACGGAGGCTTTTCATAGGAATTTCGAAGGAAAATATTCCTCTGTTTTTGCTGACGTCATGGGCGTTTGGAATGGAGGCACACGCAGGTCAATTCCCCAGGAAAGGATCGGTTTCTCTCACAAAACGCAGGAAATAAAACACCCAGTCCGGGCTCCGGTTTGGCGGAAGCCCGAGGCAGAGCGAGCGAGACGGAGATGCATTTCAACGGTCTGAATCCAATTAGGTGGAGACAAGAGAACCAGATGGATTAGGAAAAAGAAAAAAGAAATCGCCTGGAGAAACGATGAGTGCCTGCTTGCCGAGTACATGGATAGAGTGTGGTTTCTCCAGGCGGAGATGGCATCAGAAGCCTGCCGGTGACTGATGAGCAACGATTCATGGGTAGAGTGGTCTCGAGTACATGACATATGGCAACATGACACGTCGAAACATGGCGTTTCGTTAGATAGCGTTGACACCAACGGTCTCGATCTAAACATTATATTTTTCTTTGAAAGAATAAACAATATATATATATATATATTCATATGATCAAGTTGGTAGAAATTGAACGATACATGTCAGTAGTGCCAAAATGTACTCTCTTTAAAAAGTATAAGAGCATCTTTCCCCATTCCAATAGCAGTAGCACTCTGATCAGTCCCCCATAAGACAAACAATTGATGAATCACAGGAACAGACAGTTACACATTTTACAATGGTGAGTTGTACCTACAAAATTTTCTTTCTATGCAAGGATCTGAGCTCTATATGTTGATATACCACCTATACCATCAGATACCGATATGTGTCACAGTAGTTACCAGTTAACAGCCAACAAAAATGATCTGTCTAAAATATCAAGTTGTCATTTGATTCTACAACGATCTAGCTGCATTAGAAATAGAGGCCAGCAATTTGTTTCGTGTGTGCTGTTCAGAGCTAGGGGACTTAATAACAAAGGAATGCACAACTGTACCATCGTTGGATGTGACCTTTGATTCACCTATTTTGACTTCTGCCTCTTCAAATGCTTGGAGGACCTTCTTTATTGGATGGTTATCTATTTGTGACACTACTCGAACAAGAACCTCACCATGCGCCACCTGGATATCTACGTCGGGCCTGGTTGTTTGCTCATCGGTGTCTACCTTACCAAGCTCCAAGAGCTTCTCACGCTCTGCTTCCATCTTCTCTAGCTTCTTCTTGAGATCAGTTATATGTGTTACAGCATCTTCCAGAATGGATGCTTTATCCATTTTTGAGATGTTGGGCACAATGGCTCTCAGAGCACAGAACCGCTTGTTGAGCTTTTCCCTCCTTTGGCGCTCAGCCTCAACATGGCTAAGTGGTTGCTCCTCCCTCCCATTCGTTGATTTCCTCTCCCTTTTCCTTGGCTGCCGGTCCTCCCTTTCATCCTTAAAAAGGCCGTCAATATCACCATTTCCCCCATCCAACATTGCTTTTTGTGAAATCAAAACACCAAACTTGGAACTGGACCCTACACGAAAATCTATTTGCATTGGTCCCCGGGGCTGAAGTGGTTGTTGGGTCAAGATCTGCTGTGGCTTCTGAAGCTGAAATGAGCTTACTCCGGTGCTAGGAGCAGATCCATCGCCGATCTGTTTAGTCTCACTTGTCACAACTAAGATGCCATTGCCAAACTTCTGCTGATGAGAATTTAGGCCTCGAGCTTGACTCCATGTGAAATTCTGTAGACCTTTCCGGAGATTGGGTAGCAACATGCAGTCACCACCGCTGCTCTTCTGTTCATCCCTTGAGCCTCCATCCACCTTTGATGGGTCAGCTGCTTTGATGGCTGAAGGTTGGCTGATACTCAAATCCTTCCCAAAAATCTTTGTTGAACCTGGTGATATTTGAACAGAAATATTATCTTCATGCTTCTCACTTGCTGTGCTGGTACTGTGTGTCCCAAGAAACAAGGACCTTATAGTTTGCAGAGCTTCAGCACTCTCGGATACGTTCTGGATTGAGCCTACCTCAAGTACACCAGCTTTGAACGGCACTAGCACAATAGTCTTAAATCCCGCAGCATTTGCAAGGAATCCCCGGTAACAATAATTTGCTGGGAATACTTTGAGGTCATTGTTTGGAATCCAAAGGGGTTTGCCTGCAGCAAACACTTTCCCAGGACCACCAACATGACGTGGAAATGAAAAATACATAGATGCTAGAAAGAATATCTCTGTGTCAGTCACCTGGTCAATTCCAGGGGCATAATCCTCCTCATCTGCCCCAGCAAATGCTGTGTGCAACCTCTGCAGCACCCGCTTCCGAACCCTCTGTCTAGTCACTGAAGATGCATCACCAGCCCCAACAGAAGTAGCAAAGCCGATCTCGCCGTCATGGGGTTCACGGCAAGATCCATCACCCCAGCCAAGAACAACAGCACCAGACTTTGTGCGTGCGAGCTGCCAGAAGATGGCATAGTTCCAACGAAGGCTCTGACCATCGGCCTCAACCAGGTTATGAAGTTTACTTTGCAGATCTGCCAACACAGATGCTGCTACAAGACCTTCAGATATGGCACCACCACATTTTGTCAGATACGTGAAAGCATCCAAGCCCAGAACGGAAGCACAGAGGACTTTGTCTTCCTCATTCCAGAACCCTCCAATGCTTACCTCCTTGATCTCTGTCTTCATCAGTGCATTGCCTGCTCAAAAGCACTATGAGTCAGGTAAAAGGAACAATAAAATCATAACAATTCCTACATTAGATGGCTAACCTAACAATTTGAAAACAAAAGTAGCGTTGCTGCAAGAATGCGCTTCCTTTTTCTTTCCACAAGGAATGCATTTTATCAACCACCTACAACACAAATGATAAAGTGGTATAACTTCAATTTGTGGATACTATATGTACACCAGACACATTAGGAGTAGAAAAGGATTCTACTTTTGTTTTGAAGCGCTCTTAGTTCAGTTTGATAGAACAAGGGTCTCCAAAACCCAATGCCATAGGTTCAAATCTTATAGACTTGGATTCCATCCATCCTATGTCAAAACAGAGCAAAACAACTTAAAAGAAAGAATTGGAACTCAAATCTTAAAGAAAGACTGCGCACAGACTTAATCTGAACGACAGGTGGAACTTCCCTCATTCCTCTTGGACTGATTTAGGTCCAATTGGAATTGGTCCAATTGAAGGTTGAACAAGCAATATGCTCACTCCGTCATGTATATTCAGGATTAAACATGCATAAATAGAACTCTGCTTATTTCTGAATTAATGGAAGTTTTGACCACAGTAAATGTTTCAGTATCTCACATCATGATTACAGCAGTGATTCAATCATTGCTGCACAAGAATCCATTTGAATTTACGTTTGGGACCAGATTAGAATGGATTCGATAGTTCAATTCTGGTGCTCATTTCATAAAGAAAGACTAGATATATCAAGTAGATTGCGTAAATGCTGGAAAAAAATGCAGATAGATATATCAAACTTTGCGAAACTACATGTCTAACGGGCCTTATACAAAAAAAAATACAGTTTTTAGCGAGCAAACTACGAGAAACTACATGTTTTCCTAAGGTCCGACATGCCCGGTTCTCAGCACAGGAATTCTTTGATAGAACCATTGAATCTTACTTTTCGTTATAGTTTGGTCAAATCCATCCCTCGCTACGGAAAACTGTAAAATGACACTAGTAAGCGCCTAAACTAAGAAGCGAAATTACTAGTAATTACAAATGTGAAAAATCCAACCAGGAATTCCAGACTAGTCGCGCATGCTCGGGTCCGCAGGGGCCGATAACTTTTGCAAAATAACGAAGCCAGTGGGTACAATACATGTCTATACTGGTAATAAATGGGCCAGATCCGAATACAAGGACCTTACATTTGGGGTGCTCGGTTTCGCACAGCAATAGCGCAGGGGAAGGGGCGAGCGTACCTGGTGGATGCTCGTCGTCGGCGAAGGGCTCGGTGACGACCTGGCGATAGGCGGCGCCGCTCGGCGAGTCGTCGTCGCCAGGAAAGAAAGGCCACGAGATGGAAAGGGCACGGGAGGTCAACGGGAGAGCGAAAAAAAAGTCGAGGCGGCGATCGGGGCGACGATGATGATTGGCTTGGATGTTTCGGCAGGATGGCGACTCCTCGGCTGGATCTACACGACTACAACCTTCTCTTTTCCTCCACGCTCCAGTGTTGGACCGCTGGGCCTTTTTCTAAGTGGCCCGCCCATTGGCAGCTCTACTCTTTACAGCCGCGGATTCTTTTTCTTTTTGCGGATTCATGTATCTATCAGACATCCGATTTTTACGATGAAATTGGTTTTCCATGCAGAGACTTTCACCTTTTACTTCGATTTATTTTACGGCAAAGTCCAGTTTTTCCTATTCTCTGTTTTTAGTGATGATAGATTGCAGACCTGCATTGCTTAGACTGATCTCCAACCGATATTCTTCGAGTGCATTCGGGATCTCGTTGCTAGAACCTAGCAGCGAGTGGTTTACCGCAGTCTTCGAAGCCTTGCGTGCACACGGCGTTTGCATGTTCTATTTTTTTCAGTGAAACTTTTAAACTTCTGTTGATGACTGACAATTCATAAAAGAAGAATTTTTTAAAGTTCTTGGGTATAGTTTTATTTTTTTATAGCGTTTTGTTTTAAGCTGTCCTTTTGTAATGGTTACTATTTTAACTTTTTAGTAAATACTCCATCCGTTTTAAATTATAGGTTGTTTTGGTAAATTTATATGCATAATTTTTCCTATGTATCTAGACACAATAATTATCTAGATGCATAGAAAAACTATATATCTAGATCTGGCAAAATGATCTACAAAGATAGTATCATATATTATCACGCTTGACTAATTTTGTCAAAGATTAAGTGGTGAATTTTCTTACCACAAAAGTATGATAGGAGTAACCTTTATAGTCTTAAGCAAGAATGTAGATCATAAACTTGTTAAGTATTTCGTTTGAGGTTCAAATCACTCACCTTAATTAGTGAAGCACAAGATGTCCACATGCTCTACTGCAAAGCTCATTATTATTGCCGGTTGCCGCCACCTTGTATAGTGCATATCAAGCGTCATATTTGTGTCCCGTACTTCCATATATACTAGGTGGTTCTGACTGATTTAACTGTTCGATGAAAAAGGACATAGCAAAGGAACCATATGCAACGGTTAGTAGACCGGCTTCACGCGCGCATGAGATCTGCCTCGAAAAAAGAAATGGTTCATTGATATGCACATGTTCACCAGCAACTAGGGGTCCAATTGTGAACAGAGGGTAAACGGGGAAGGATTGGAGAATGGAATTGGGGAATCGAGAAGAACAGCAAGGGGTTGGCGGAGGGCAGATTGATTCAGACGTTCAGGGTTCAGATACAAAATAGTTCATGCCCTCTCCACACGCACACGCTTATATTCCTGGCGCAGCAGGATAAACTCACGCTACTTGGTCATCCATTCTGGGGCGAATACCTTGGAACTGGGCTTCCTGGGTCGAGTCGACATACGAGGCCCTACACTGGACTCTTGGTGATGCTCGGTGCTAACACCAATACTCCAATTTCTTTTGATGTAAAAACCCGGTCTGAAGAGGCAGGCAGGAGTCAACTTTGAGCCCGAGTCAAACCACACTTGAACAAGTAGGGGCCAAGAAACCGGAGGAGCAGCAGGGGCCAAGAAACCCCCGAGGACTCCGAGCAATTGCCGGATTCCTCGGCAACAAGTAGAGTACTAAGCCGGAGGACGGGGCGAGGGCAATGTCGCCGGCTCGCAGCAGTTCTTGCGTCTCCATAGCCCCACCCAAACAACCAATACTTGCTGGGTCGCGTCGGAGCCGCAAGAAACCCTCTGCTTCCGCTGGTGCCTGAGCTGCTGCACTCGCCCTTCTTCTTCCTCGCCGGTCGCCGCACGGCGCATCCGTCAGCGGAGTATGCATGACTTTCTTTTACACGATATCTGGCCTCTTTCAGTGACGCGTCTATTTTTTAAAAATTTATTTTGGAATAATCTGTGAGCTCGGCCTGCTTGGTTAATAAGATTCATGGTGTAATTGCGGGGTAAAGTGTAAAGTCCCATCATTTTTCCCCGTCGCTGCTTCGATTGTATTCTTTATTGAGTCTGTTTTTAATAAAGAATCTTGCCACCGGTAGTATTTTGGTTTGGTGTTCACTGGACATGTTCTTTGGGAGGTAACTAAACTAAACTAGGGAGAGTAACTAAACTAAACTAGGGAGAAGATTGCTTAATTGCAATCTGAAGGTCAAATTTGTCTTTCTGGATGAAAGCCTAGTGAATTAGTATGAAGGTTTGCTTCATTACTCCTCTTCATACAGAGTTTGTGAATCATAAAAGAGAAGTAATTTCTAATGACCTAGAGCTAATATGTGATTATGAGGTATGAGTTCAAGTGCATGACTGTTTCCCCTTCAGATTTCAACAAAACTTCTCTCCATGTTTGTATCCATGTGCATGACTGTTTCCCCTTCATTTGATTAACCATCTGTCCACTAATTAAAAATACAAGTAGGTTGATTATAGGTTGTATGCATGCCCTTCAATTTGTTGGTGGTCGAAGACAAGGGTGCAGCCACCAAAAATAATCATGTCTATCCACCAAGACCATGTTGATCGCCGTTTAGTTACTATGTTTCACAAACAGATTGTTTAATACAACTAGATAAAAGATTCAGCACATGTGTATTAATAAAATTGTGTTGAGTTGGGCCTAGTGATTAGTAACAAATTCCTTCTGATGAAGGTTCACTCACTTTTCTTGAGGAGTGCTGAAGCTAAACCCATCAACAGGACTTTAAATATCATAATTTGACGTAGTCGCTTGTTGCCATGTAAATGCCAATGATAATCGCAACCTGACATGGAAAAACTACTGTGCTGGGGATTCAGATTACAGTTTATCGCTACTAACGTTTAAGTGAGATCATGTCAGTAACCTACTTCTGTAGGCTTCAAAGCACTCACGCATATACGTTTTTCTTTGAAAACTTTGGACACAAACAGCCAGATCATTCTGTTGTTTCATCCGGATCCCATAATGCAGACTAAAATAACCTGACACTCAATGTTTGCTTGAGATATAATTTTTTTAATCATGGTTTCCCACATGCTAAGACAGTCACTTTCATCATGATGCTGACATTTTCGTTATTTACTGACTTGCTCTAGTTCTGTTTGCTATTGGCTTCAACTGTAATACCTTATGTTTTAATTGCTCTGTTCCATGCATGTTCTGTGTCTTACACTCTGCACAAGGTGATCCTGTTTATCTGGAAATATTATACTTATTGCAATTTACAAATGATCTACATCTGAGGCCAAATGTTTTCTGCTGTTTCTTGGCAATAGAAATTATATTTAGACCATAATTCTGAAAGAATTCGTGCAAATGCAGTTTCAGGGGTGGGGGATGTTATGTTTCTTATATAAATTTAAAGTAGAAAGTTTATTTCATACATGGGCATGCCTTTTCTTTTGTGTGTATCTAACACTTTCCCTTGTTGGCTTATTAGGAAAATGTCATCAAGTCATGATGAGGCAAAAAGTTTTGCTCGGAGAGACTTCTTGCTTAAGATCCAAAGAGATGTTCAAAAACTTTGGGAAGAGAACAAGGTGTTTGAGGCTAACTCTGGTGATAAGCCACCGAGCCCTGGTGAAAAGTTCTTTGGAAACTTCACATATCCTTACATGAATGGCTTGCTACATCTAGGCCATGCGTTCACCCTTTCTAAGCTTGAGTTTGGTGCTGCATACCATAGACTCTGCGGCTCAAATGTCCTCCTACCCTTTGCTTTTCACTGCACAGGAATGCCCATTAAGGCCTCAGCTGATAAGCTTGCTAGAGAGATGCAGCAATATGGAAATCCTCCCGTGTTTCCAGTGGACAGGGACTCAAAAATTGACAAGGCAAATGACAACAATAATAACTACAAGAGCAAGAGATCTAAAGCAGTGGCAAAATCTGGCTCACATAAGTCCCAGTGAGAGATCATGAGGAGCTTTGATCTTTCTGATGAAGAGATTGCGAAGTTTCAAGATCCTTACCACTGGTTGAGCTACTTTTCACCGCTGGCTATGAAGGATCTCAAGGCTTTTGGGCTGAGCTGTGACTGGAGGCGTTCATTCATAACTACTGACATGAATCCGTTCTATGATGCTTTTGTCCAATGGCAGATGAGGAAGTTAAGGAATATGGGCAAGATTGTAAAAGGGAAGCAATACATGGTCTACTCTCCATTGGATGGCCAACCTTGTGCTGATCATGACCGTGCATCAGGTGAAGAGGTTGGACCTCAGGAATATGTGTTGATTAAAATGGAGGTGATCCCTCCATTTCCACCCAAGTTGAAGGCCCTGGAAGGTAGAAATGTGTATTTGGCAGCAGCTACCCTCAGACCTGAGACATTATATGGTCAAACAAATTGTTGGATCCAGCCTGATGAGAACTATGGTGCTTTTGAGGTTAATGACATTGACATTTTCATTTTGACAGCAAGGTCTGCACGTAATCTTGCTTACCAGATGTTGTCAAGAGTTCCAGAAAAGCCAACTTGCTTGGCTGAGCTTTGTGGCAGGGAGCTGATCGGCTTGCAACTAAAGTCTCCTCTTGCCTTCTATGAGATTGTATATGTGCTTCCAATGCAGAATGTCTTGACACATAAAGGCACCGGTATTGTGATTAGTGTTCCAAGTGATTCACCTGATGATTTTATTGCATTTCAAGAGTTGGTAACAAGTCCAGATTTGAGGGTTATGTATGGAGTAAAAGATGAGTGGGTTTTGCCTTTTAAGGTGATACCGGTAATCAATGTTCCAGGATATGGAAATGAAACAGCTAAGAAGGTTTGCCTTGATCTGAAAATTGATAGCCTGAACCAGAAAGATAAACTTGCTGAAGCAAAAGAGATAACATACCTGAAAGTTTTCCACAATGGAACAATGATTGTAGGCGAGTTTAAGGGAAGAAAGGTTCAAGAAGTTAAGCCGCTAATAAAGGATATGCTATTGAAGACAGGTGCGGCTGTTTTGTACTATGAACCTGAGGGAAAGGTCATCTCAAGGTCTGGGGATGAATGTGTTGTTGCTCTAACAGATCAGTGGCTCATAACATATGGTGAGGCTGAATGGAAGCAAAAGGCTATAGAGTGCTTGAAGGAAATGAATACTTTCTCGACTGAAGCTCATAACGGCTTCGAGCACACATTAAACTGGTTGATGCCACGAGCCTGTTCCCGTTCGTTTGGACTAGGTACTCGCATTCCATGGGATGAGGAATTCCTTGTAGATTCTCTTTCTGATTCAACTCTATACATGGTCTACTACACAATTGCACATCTACTGCAACATGGTAACACTTATGGATCTAACTCTTCTTTGAGGGCTGATCAAATGACTGATGAAGTCTGGGATTATGTTTTTTGTAACGGTCCAACACCGGAAACTGATATTCCTCCTACAGTTTTGAGAAAAATGAAGCAAGAGTTTGAGTACTGGTATCCCTTTGAACTTCGGATATCTGGTAAGGACCTTATGCAGAACCATTTAGCGTTCTGCATCTACAACCACACCGCGCTTCTTCCAAAACATCATTGGCCTGGTGGTTTCCGTTGCAATGGACACCTAATGCTTAATTCTGAGAAGATGTCCAAGTCCACTGGAAATTTCAGAACCCTTTCGCAAGCTATTGAAGAATTCTCATCTGACGCCACTCGGTTTGCTCTCGCCGATGCTGGTGACAGTCTGGATGATGCTAACTTTGTCTTTGAGACTGCGAAATCTGCTGTAATGAAGTTGACAAAAGAAATATCATGGATGAAAGAAGTTCTTTCTGCTGAGTCATCCCTGCGAGTTGGTCCACCAACTACTTACGCTGACCGAGCCTTTGCTAATGCTATGAACTATGCCATCAAAGGCACTGAGGATAGTTACAGAGCTTTCATGTTCAAAGATGCTCTGAAAACTGGTTTCTATGATCTACAGGCAGCAAGAGATGAGTACAGGATTTCATGTGGAGCAAGAGCTATGAACTACGAGTTGCTCTTGCGTTTTATGGATGTGCAGACCAGGCTTATAACTCCCATTTGTCCACACTATGCTGAGCACGTGTGGCAAAATATACTGAAGAAAGAAGGATTTGTGGTGAAAGCTGGATGGCCAATTGCTGATACCCCAGATCCTACTCTTAGGGCCGCAAATAAATATTTGCTGGACTCCATGGTTCTGATGAGGAAGGTACTGCACAAGCAGGGATCTGATCTCAAAAAGGCCAAGAAGGGAGCTGTAGTCCCTGCAACATTGGAGGAAAACAAATTGTCAGTTGGTCTAATATATGTCAATGAGAACTATGATGGCTGGAAAGAGCAGTGTTTGAGAGTGCTACAGGCTCAATTTGAGCCTGAATCATGTTCATTCGCTCCTGATGAACAGATTATTGAAACGCTGAAGAACTATTCTATTGGACAGGATATGGACCTGAAGCAAATTCAAAAGCTGTGCATGCCCTTCATTAAGTTCAAGAAAGATGAAGCACAAAAGGTTGGTCTGCATGCTTTGGAGTTGAAGCTTCCTTTCAGTGAACTGGAGGTTCTTGAACTAAATTCAGAGCAGATCAAAAGGCAGATAGGCCTGGAGCATGTAGAGATTTTGTTGGCATCTGATGAATCTTCTGCAAACAAAGCTGGCCCACATATTTCCTTGATCAGGCAGAATCCACCTTCTCCAGGACATCCTACTGCAATAATCTTGAGTAAATTGGAGTTTCAAGGCCAAACCAGCAGATAAAGTTAGTCACTTTGGTTTTCTACTGACAGGGGAATGCTCAGGTTGCTCCCTTATTTATCCATATTATTGATCGAGAAAATTATTTATCCTATATTACATATCGTAGCTTATTAGCATGTTACTGTACCTCTCAGAAATATTATGCATGTTATAGTTGGCTTACAGTTAACAGACTCTATGAGAGTGGTGTGCAGAAAATCTAAAATGGCCTCATCAGTTACTCCTTTGCTATGCCAGTTCCTTTTCTAGTTTTATGATCTATTAAATTATCTTATTTAGTGCTGTATTTATTGTTCTGCTGTGGAATGAAACTATACTGACATCACATTATATTGATCACTATTAATTTACCCTGTGAAAGCATTAGCAGCAGTAGAAAGTTCCTTGAACAAATATGTACTTTCTATCTCATAACAAGCTCCTGACTAGAGGAACTTTTTGAAAAGGCAATGTTCCTGATCATACTTGTCTGATCATCTCTGATGTGAATGTGACTGCCGGACTGGTAAGCAAGTAGGAGGGAGCTATGAGAATGTTGCATGGTGATGAATTAGCAACACAAGAACCCGGATACATGGTGGTAATAAATTGGACAGTGTGTACTGGCAGATTGTAACTGTAATTTCTCAGTATTATAGGCACTTGCACATTCAACATCGTAATACTACCTCCTATGTACGTTGTTGAGTCAAAAAGTGTCGTATTTTCGTTTTCCAGCTTTGTATTAAGCATGTGATAACTCACAATCACATACCGTGTTTCGCCCAAAAAAAAAGAGCATGTCATACTCTACTTTTGAGATCCAATAAAGAAATGTCCGAGTACTAGAATGGTCGGAAATAAATCTGAGCGTTTAAGAACAAAACGACAATTTCGAAATTTGTTTTTCTGAAAAAAATGAAACAACTGGATCTCCCTCGTCTGTCCAGCAGTTGTCGTACGCGCATCTGGCCCAACTCGGAAAGCGACGGTCTGTAGTTCGGGCTGCTTCATGGGCCCCCACTCTCGCACTCCATAATATGTACCCCCGCGCGCTCGCATGCGCACCGAACCCTGCCCTCGCCGTCCCCCCTCCGCCGCGCCGCACTCCCCAGCAAGCCCAAATGGCGGCGCTCGGAACGCTCCCCGGCGGCGGCGCCGCCGCTTCCGTGCCCCGGAGCCAGCGCCGCCGCGGCGCGCCTTCCCTCGCGGCCGCCTACGTCCCCAAGGGCGTTCGCCTCGTCTGCGGAAGGCAGCTCCGTGCGGCTCCGGTGCTCGCCTCTCCCTCCGCCACCCTCTCCGGTCCAGCGAGGCGGCGGTTCCTCCGCGCGGCGCCGGCCGCAGCCGCCGCATCGGGTTCCGCTTCCGCCGGGTGAGTGGACGTCTCGCCTGCCAGCTGGCCACGCGGCGCCGTACCTTGCATTTGTCCAAGCAGCAAAATGTGGGGGGTTTGCTGCTGAGTTTGGGTTGATCTGTGTTCGTGGAAGCATCCAGAAGTTGAGTGTTAGCTCCTGACCACTTAGCGCCTTCCCCAGCTGAGCGGAGTTTAATATCTCTGGATAGTGCATATCGCTCCGTTATTATGTGGTAGCCCGCTTTAAATCTCTAAGTCCAGCTTGTGGGCTTGTATTTAAGCATAGGTTGATCCTAATGCAGAGATTTTGTTAACAAACCCATCAAAGTGCAGTTCGCTTGAAATGGCTGCAGTTCTGTGTACTATTAGTTTCAGTGGTGGAGGGAGCTACGATGAGGGCAAGGCTGTGCCATTGCACCTCCAGAGTTTTGTGTAATCACAAGGAAGCCCTTGAGTATTCATGGCAGGTCTAAAAATTTGGACTATCACATAGATTTAGTACTCATGATGGTTTATTGCATTGCATTTCTATGCTCTAATGTACAGATTCCCTAAAAATAGAAACCCTTACAAAATACAAAGTGTCAACTACATCCTGATGTGCTAACAATAAAAATACTGATAACATGGAAGTTTCCTAGTGATATAAGTTTCACCGAGGAAAATATGTAACGTGCATGTTATCTATAGTGGGGATGAATTTTGAGCTGAGATTAAGTTCCTATGTCAAGTGATCCCTATTTTTGTTGTGAAGTTTTAACCTTTGTTCATACCTGGAGCTCCCTGCAGTGAGATTAAGAAAAATCATGTTGTTGTTGTTGTTAGTAATAGGAATTTTCTATTACAGAGAAGCAAAGCCCCAGGGATTTGCAGAGAGATACCCAACTCTTGTCACAGGTTTCTTCTTCTTCTTGTGGTATGTTCACTTACCTGTACTGCCAATCTCACAGCTTGAAGCATCATGAAATCCTTACTTTCAGTAGTAGTTTTAATTGCCACTTTGTGGTCCAACTTTGCAGGTATTTCTTGAATGTAATATTTAACATTCTCAACAAGAAGATCTTTGATTACTTCCCCTATCCATAGTACGTATAAGTCCACATAATCTTTCTTGCTGGACGTAGTTGCCATAATAATGCATAAACTTATACCTATTGTTGTAGCTTTGTGTCCGTGAGCCATCTTTTTGTTGGAGTGCTATACTGCCTTATTGGCTGGGGTTTCGGTTTCCCAAAGCGTGCGGTATTGTCCCCACCTCCCTGCCCTTTTTCATTTTTTTTGATAAGATAACTACCTCTCTAACTCCACTGTTCAGGATTTTCAATGACATTTATGAGCATGGTGTGCATAACATCTCTAAATCACAGCTGAGGGTTTTCAATGACATTTATGTGCAGGGTGTGCATGTAAATGAAACTGTTTTTTTCCTTAAAAAACAGTTAATGTTGGATCATATTAGGTGCATTTGTGATCCTTCTGATTTGACGTTTATACTGAATCCTAGACAGGTCAACTGACTCAAAACATATGACACAGTGAGCTATAAGATGCATTATATATACATGATGTCCTTGAATCTGATTGTGTGCATGTCAGTAATTAAGTAGCTCTGATGTGAATGTCTTACGAATGAGCAACTTAAGCTAAATTCTACAGAATGTATATTATCAAGTGTTTTCAAAGTGTTCTGTATCTATTAACAACCAGTTGTTTCATATCCATATCTATATTTTTGTAATGTCAGTGACATCTTTTCTGGAAGGAACTGATAAACAAATGTAAACTGTACTTCTACAGCCGATCAACTCAACGCTTCTGAAGCAGCTTATTCCAGTTGCGGTTTGCCATGCCATCGGTCATGTAACTAGCACTGTGTCTTTTGCTGCTGTAGCTGTATCATTTGCCCACACTATTAAAGGTGCTTCTATGATATGCTGATTTTATTACTATTATCCTCTCTACCTCCTGTTTTTTGTTCTAATATATTTCCAGTTTTACAAATTGGAACACAGCTCTGGAGCCATTCTTCAGTGCGTCTGCTTCTCAGTTCATCCTTGGACAACCAGTTCCACTGACACTCTGGCTGTCTCTTGTTCCAGTCGTTGTTGGTAAGTCCCATCCCAGCTTGTTTTACTTCTTGTGCTAGCTGTATAAACCTGCACTTGGAACATGTTGCAACTCAATGCTAAAGTATTCAAGACAAGGTTCCACTTGGCATTTTTTTTTGGTAGCTCTCTGGTTCAAGGGACTGTGATGTAGAGTTGATGTGCCAGTGCGCTGTTGAGTTCTTTTTAATGGATGGTGGAGGTCAGTTCATAGTTCTCAAGACAGCTGCTGGAGTGTCATTTATTTTGATGGAGATGTATACAAGTTAAGAAGCTTCTAGTATTGTCAGCATTGTAGGCAATGCTCTGTCTTGACACATTTGGGGACACATCATAAATGATAGGATCATACCTAAAGACTCGTGATTCCAGTAGTTATAAGATCTGGAGAAGATAACTATTTCAAACTGATCCTTTATATTAAGATCTCATAACTCCTGTGCCTTTGTACTTATTTACTGTAATTCTGTTCCAAAATTATCAGGTGTCTCGATAGCATCCCTCACCGAGCTCTCATTCAATTGGACTGGCTTCATTAATGCCATGATCTCAAATATTTCTTTCACTTACCGGAGCATCTACTCTAAGAAGGCTATGGTTTATCTCTTGGGCCTAACATTTTACACTCATTTGTCCTTCTACATGCTTAGCAGCTCCTATTCACTAACTTCTTTCCTTACTGTTCTCTTTTTCACAGACTGACATGGATAGCACAAACTTGTATGCGTACATATCAATAATTGCTCTCATTGTCTGCATTCCTCCTGCCCTTATTGTAAGTCTAGTTTTAGTTATCTACATTAGATTTTAAATAATATATTTCTGCAGTTAGTCTCTTTACTTATATTTTTTCTACAAATACTTGTTCTTTCTTGGAATGCCTAATTTTCAGTTATTAAACTTCCACTTAGTCACAATCACAGCATGAGACCTTCAATTAATTTTAACAATGTTGTAATAGCACATTTAATCAAGAAAATACAACAAGAGAAAACACAAGATGAGTAAGAACAGTTAAGAAAATGATGAGGGAACAAGAACAAATTCATTGAATTGTCCTTATTGAACAATTGGTATCCTCACCATCCAAATTATTTGCAGTATCAAGGTTGCACCTTAGAGATGAATGTTCACTCCATTAGTATGGTTTGCAGCACCTGCTACTAGTGAAACAAATTAATTTTGTTATGTGTTTGCACATTCCTACATGATGTTTGTCTATTGTTAGCAGGCGTCCAGGCATTCAATGTTTGTGAGATTCTTCGATTCAATCATACAATTCATTAACTACATTTAAAATTTCTCATGCAAGAGTACTGAACATTTCATGTTTCCTTCTTACATTCACAAATTGCAGATTGAAGGACCTCAATTAGTGCAGCATGGATTTAAAGATGCAATTGCGAAAGTTGGATTAACAAAGTTGATTTCTAACTTTTTCGTGGTGGGCTTGTTCTATCACCTTTATAACCAGGTATATTAACTTCATTTCACATGAATTGTATTTATCTTCTTATAGTATTAAAAATACTTTAGAAAATGTAGAAGTATGAAAATATTAATATCAGCATTGCGTGCACATTTTGAAAGTGTGCTGGTTGTGATGTTGGTTTGTCCTACTCCTGGGGGAATTTCTATGCACTGAACTGTGCAAGCATGTTTGTGTTGGAGTATATCCTCTGCAGACAGTTGTACTCCTATGGTTTCTAATCTATGTGTCTCAACTCATACTTTAATTTTGTTTTATTGGAGCTCCCTTGCAACGCATGAGCACATGGCTAATTGTCATGAAATATCTGTGAATAATATTGGCGAAGTGGAGTTGGGCAGTGTTGCTCAAGTTTAATAGTTTGGTTAATTCAATATCTGAAATCCAAATGACTATGCTTCCATGTAATGTCTGGTGCCAAAAGAAAACATAACAACTACAGATTAATTGTTTTGGGGAAGAAGCAAGGGCGAAAGCGCAAGCCAATCTGTATGCATGCATGGAGCAGACCTTGTATATTTGTGACGATAATTTGTCATCCTTTCATTCATATATCCTATGCTGACCAGAAAAAACCTGCTCATCCAGGTTGCTACAAACACATTGGAGCGGGTGGCCCCTCTCTCACACGCCATTGGCAATGTGTTGAAACGTGTCTTCGTCATTGGCTTTTCTATCATCGTTTTCGGTACTTAAATGAATTCTAATGTTTCTTCATGATTGATAGTTCAATACCTGCATCCTCATAAATGTTCTTGCCATTGTGCAACTAGTGTTTTCACATAACACTTGGTGAGCTTAATGTTGAGCAGGCAACAAGATCACCACACAAACTGGAATTGGCACTTCCATTGCTATTGCTGGTGTTGCCCTCTACTCATTTATGAAGGCTAAGATTGATGAAGAGAAAAGGGTATGTTTGTTATAATTTAATACTGGATGTTCCATTGAGTAACAGATTGGATTTTTTTTCTCAAAAATATACCTCTCTTGTCTCTTAGGGGTTATTTTGATCAATCATTTTATCAAAAACATATTTGTTAAACCTATTTAGGACCTAACAACCTAAAGTCCTTTTTGGCTAAGGGTTGTTTAAAACTGGATAACAATAATTCTATGCTAAAACCTGTGTTTTTTTTAGAATTAAAAATCTGTTGAGTTTTCTTCTTCTTTTTTTTTTTGGAAAACCAGTTCCTCGAGTCTTCATTTGCATCAGTTGTCTTAAAAATCCTAATAAAACTTATTCTTTGCAACACAGGAGAAGCTCAGTGTTGTAGTGTAGCCCAAATGTTAGTGTTCACTAGATCCTAATCAAGTGTTGATAGAGCAAACCCGTATCAAACTGCTTATGGGTTTATGCCTTTTGAGCTATTATTATACATCTTGGATGTTGCATATGCTATTGCAATTTAATCATGTTTTATACTATTGTTGTAATTGAATGCAGCAAATAAAGAGTGCATAAGGTGTTGGGCCGATGTGAATGTGGTCGTACGCTGTTTGATGGACCTGTATTCTCTCGGTGAATGAACGGAACTTGCAAGACAGATAAGATCTTGCTATCGTCCAGCACATTTGATTGTTACTTCCAGTTTGGTGTCGAGGTACACGGAGTCTGGTTGTGGTTAGCTTGTTTACTTTGCAAATTTTAATAATGCTCAGACATGGGATTTTCATTTCTGTTTACCATGCTCTGTTTTCCCCTGTATCCTTAATAATTAGTACATCCAGTTTTTTTTTCCAAAGGAGATTTCAGTACTACTGACAGTCAATTACCAGTGTAAGCAAGATTCAGTGAGAATAATGGTGCCATTCTTGTTCTGAATTTCTGATAATGCTTGGTTCGATTAAGGTATGTTTTTTCTGAATAGTTGCAACGAGTCAAATTTAGGTGAAACGAAGTTACTAGGCAGCACATGGCATATATGATCAGGTTGCTATGAGTCAATATAGGGTTGTGAAATAATGGTTGGACGTATGGGCATGAGCTTTAGTTATGGCACGAGGTCATATGTGTAGTCAGACAACCCAAGATGAGATTTACATCAGTAAATATTAAATTAATTTCGTGAGGAAATATACTAGTGAGAATTATATTGTCTCTGTTTACTTTTATCACAATGAAGGTGTTCCTGCTAGAGTGATAGTGATAGAATGTCTGTCATTAGTATTAAAACTGCTTGTTAGACCTTGCTTGAAACGAATTGTTAGCCTCGCCGTTGTAGAGTCTAACACCAGAATAGGACCTTTTATGTCCAACCAAGCTGTCAGTTGAAGACCTAGATGCTTATGCACAGCACCTCACGATAAATCTTCAGCTTCGATTCCAGACACATCTCATCCCCAGCATGAACTTTCCTATCACCACCAATCATGGAATCCTTCCGCGACGCGCTTGAGAGGTGGCAAGATCACCTCCACTTGAAACCCGTCGGATGGTCGCTTGTTAGATGAGGAAAACTTTCGGTTGCCCCGACGGAGTCCCTCCGATGTAAGCAACCTATCGGTGATGTCTTCCTGCGCATTACGTGCGCGGTGCTTGTCGCGCTTCGACGTCGAAAAAGGGCCAGTACGCCGGGCGGTAGTGCAACGCCGGTCGGCCCCTCCGGCGGTTGACTGCTGCTCTTCCTCCGGCTGCGTCCACCTGGCAGGGCGCTTCCGCTCGCGCGCCGCCTTGCTGCTGAGCGTCTACAAGAGTGCCCAAAAATCTCGTTTTGAGAACAAACACGAAAATCACAGCTCCACAGAAGCCCAATCTAACTTCCAGTTTTCATCGCGTCCAAAAAAAGACGGCATCTGGAGCCATATTTCCGCCGCTACGATGCGCTCCCAATCCTTCCACGCGCTCTGCTGGCCCCACGCCTTCACCTCCCGGCAGTCTCCGTGCACCATGAAACTGGGCAACTAGCCGGAGCCGCTCGTCGCAGAGCACGCCGTCGAGCGCAAGCGCTCCATGTCAGCGATGGGGTCTGCTTGTGAAAATTCCATGCCTGTGATGGCACAGGCTAGCTAGGCCACGTTCGTGACCCGTACCTCCAGGTTGCGCCTGCTAGCTCGCTTTCTTGGAATGGTGAAGAAATAGCTAGCATCGAGGAGAGGATGAGCAGGATTCAAAGGGCTCCTCAGGAGGGAGAACCAGGGTAGAGAGAGCTACTGAAGAGGGAGAGACTCTGGAGAGGGAGAGCATGGGCAGTGAGAAGAGTTTACCGGCTAGGTCATGTCAGGAGAAGGATGAATGGATAAGAACAAGAATGGCTATAGGTATATCGAGGAGACTTGGTACAGATGGGTGGGATCTATCATGAATAATTTCTCTGCTCACGGTGGTAATGGATCTTGCGCGAAATTGATGGCATGGGATAAAATTGACGGTATGGGAGTACATGAGAAAGAGGACTCTATTTGAAATGGAATGAGGTGGCATATTTCTGGAAACTAAATATAGGACAGCTGTTGGAGTAAACTGTCTTTTTATGCTCAAAACATTTTGTAAAGCTTCCAAGAATTATTGGGAGTAAATATATTAGGCACTATTCGAGATGCTCCCCCGTCAACGCCTCCACGGACGGCGCGAATCTGTCGGACAGCGTGGCGTGCCCCATGACGAGCCAGACGGCATTCATGAACTCCGCTCCGGTGCTCAGCTTCATGGCGTGGGCCTCCTCGCCGCAGTGGTGGCTCGCGTAGCACAGCATCTCCACCCACACGCCGGCGACCACCCGCAGCAGGTCGGCGGCGGGCAGGCGCCACCTGTCGCCGAGCAGCATCCCGGCGAGCCAGGCACCGTCGGCGTAGGCCGGCCCGTCATCGACGTCGTCGGTGCCTTCCTCGCCGGCGCCGGAGACGCACTCGCGCATCGAGTCCGCCGGGAGCTGCCGCTCGGCTATCTTCTTGACGACCTCCGATCTGGATAGCTTCATGGTGCTGCCTTCCTTGGTGGACCTCAAGGGCACCCACCGTATCACAGGTGCTCGTCGTACTTGAGGTTCTCCTTGTACCTGCCGCTGCGAACGACGCCGGCCGGGCAGCAGGTAGGGATGCACCACCATGAGGAACAGCATGTGGTTGGAGAGCACCCTGATGTCGTCCCGGGCGACCATGCCGCCGCTGCCGCCTTCGTCCTCCTCGAGCTCGGGGCACAGGGAGAGGTAGAGGTCGGTGGCGATGTGCCACACGGTGATGCTACGGTCCAGCTCAGTGTCGTCGGCGACCCGGGCGAGGTCCTCGTACATCCCTCTCTCCTTGAGGATCCACCGGCCCCGTGCGTTCCTCAGGTCGTCGATTCTCCTCTTCCGGATCTCCCCCAGGCCCCATCACCAGGGCCCTGATGCCGACATGCCGTCGGAGATGGGGACGGTGCTCGAGTAGTGCAGCTTCTGCCACCGGCCCCCAAGTCCGATCATCCTGGCAACCTTGCCTCTCAGGTCGCCGTCCCTGTTGGCGTCGGTGCAGAGGTCCAGCAGGTTGTACTGCCCGAGCAAGTCCAGGCAGGCCCTCCTCCTCGCTCCAGCCTTGAGCGTCCGGCGGAGGCGCATCACCGCGCCGCAGAGCCAGTGCCATCCCCGGGCGTGAAACGACGCGCACGCCCAGGAGGACCCTGCCGCCCTGAGCGACCACGCGAGCTCCAACGCCATGGCTGCGACTGCCAAACCGACCAGCAGGACGTAGGTGACGGCGACGTCGGCTAGCCGTACGCGTCCTTGCTGCTTAGCTGGAACAGCACGAACGCCGCGGCCGCGGAGAGCGGCGCGACGACCCGGACGCAGACGCCGTGACAGGCGTGGACCACCGCCGCCTTGGTGTACAGTACGTCGTCGTACAGGAGGTAGAGCTCCATCGCGGCCAGCTCGAACAGGTACCTGCCGCCGTTCATCTGGATGCCTCGCCGCACGGCGCCGTACTCGGACGCCTGCATCACCGCCCCATCGGCCAGGAGGCCCTTGCAGAAATTGAGCATGTAGTAGGCTCCCAACAGGACCTCCTCCGCGTCCAGCGTCCGCTCCCCCTCCCCTCTCTTCCTCCCATGGTAAGGGCCAGGGCCACCGGCGGTGGACGCCGTCGAGAGAGAGTGCGAGGGATATATTAAGTTAATATAATTATATATAAAATATATCTTTATACTATTATTGGTCATACAAGAAAATATATACATACTTATATACTTATATTTCTGCTATAAACGAGTAAGCCAAATAGCGTACTAACTTTACGAAATATAAATAAACTTCCATCCTATGAATTTAGAATAGGCATAGTAGGATGTCAAACTCTAAGCTAAATAGTCTAGTTTATTAAGTAGATTTCAATTCCTCCAAAATGAAAGGATACAAACGGCCCACCGAGAGGAAATAAAACGAATTGAGTTAAGAAAAATCACAAGCATGGTCATAAAACAGCACTGGATTCTTTGGAAGTATGTACAGGTGTAAAGATCATTCAAATTGAACGAGAAATTGCAGAGGATATTGTACGTTACGAAATGGATTCCAAGGTCAATCCTAAACTACGAACAAGTCAGGCCTTGCACGGACAAGGACGAGCCACCATTATAGGCCAGAGAGAAATATCCCGTTCTATAGAGATTATTGTACTGATATGTTACTATCTTGTTGGATTGTGTTCAGAGTTGTACCAGCCAGCTGGCAACTGTTTGCAGGAACAGTCAATATCCCACAAAAACAAATCAGTGTTTGTTTTCAGATCAATCCATGTGACTCAGGGAATGCTTGGGTCTACATAGGATTAGATTACTGAGTGTGAAGTAGTTGAGGGCAACTTTATTTAATCAATAAAAGAGGTATCACCTTTAGTATACTTCAGTAGTATACCTGCTCCAAAGATGAAATCTTATCAACTAAAAGAACGAATGGTAACAAGTAATATCTGTATCATAGGTACTAGGATAAAAGTACCTTTTTTTCTCAAAACTACATCTAATTCTTGTTGTCCGGCTCAAGTGAAGCCCTATTTATGATACTGTTTCTGGTCTAAAATTGTTGTCAACTGAAATTGTAGAATAATAGCTAGCGTTATTTCTCATGCAATTGTTACTAGTAGCATCTAAGAACAAAACGCAAGTTTTATCGCAAAACAAGAGAATACGATGCGTTCACACATAGATAAAGAAAACAAAAAAACCAGCAAATTTACGGGACAAAAATCAGATAGACATGACATGTATTGCAATCTCAAGCTTCATCTTAGAACGCTGTGATCACAAACTATATAATTTACATCCTAACAAGTGCAGAACTAGCTACCTCACCCAGAGCCCGGTGGCCACAATCAAGCGATCAAACCGGCGGCTCCGGCTCCGGCTCCGGCTCCGGCTGGCCGTCGGTGGGCACGACGGCGGCGCGGCAGATGGGGCAAGTCGAATGCGAGTGCAGCCACATGTCGATGCACTCCACGTGGAACAGGTGCTTGCACGCCGGCAGCCGCCGGACCACCTCGCTGACCTGCACCAGCCCCAGGCATATCACGCACTGCGCCCACCCCGTCGCGTCCCCGCCGCCGCCACCCTCCCGCTTGTACGCAAACGCCGGGATCGCCGACACGGCGACAGCTCCGGGCCCGCCGCCGCTCCGGGCAGCTGCCGCACGCCTCAGCGCGGCGCGCCGCCGGGCCTTGACCTTGAGATAGCAGAAGGCGAGCGCGACGGCGCAGGCGGTGACGCCGGAGGCCCAGACGACGCCGGCGACGAGGTAGAGCAGGATGAAGGAGAAGAAGATGCCGAAGGTGAGGAGCACCGTGAGGTTGTGGTCGTCGCCGTCGTACGGAGCGGCAGCATGGCCGGGGCTGCTACCTGGCTGCTGCTGGTGCGGGTACGAGAAGCTAGAGAAGAACATTCTAGTTGATCAGCTGCAGATCACTGTCCTTGATCCTGCAAACAGTGGTTGTACTTGTGCAACAATGGAAGCAACCTTTATAGGTACGCCGCCGTGCGCCATGGTAGTGTGCTGCAAGAAGCAAAGCCAGGCCATAATCTATTCAGGAGATAGAAAGGGATTTGTCACTGAGCAAGCAAAGAGAGCCATGTATTAAACGAGTCCAGAGGCTGAGCATCCGGCCAATGAGACAGGCTAAGAGTTGGGGCTGTTGGGTTTGACTTTGTTCTTCATGCTGCAACAGTTTGCAGCAATGAAGTCAGACGTCCTTGGATTGGATGTTTTCATGTGCCAAGTATTCAATTGTGGGAGACAAATGTGCCATTAGGCTAGCGCCAATTCAGTCATCGCATCATCATCCATGAAGTTGCTGTTTTTTAATACGTATTGGAATGTAGTTTTTGTTCTACTTGCCATGAAACTGCATAGATAAAACACAATTATCAGTGGGGACAAGGCATAAAATTTGATCACTACTCGATTTGCCGCACTACTGCGCTTCAGTGCCCCTTCATGAACTGATCTGCACCCTGTTGTTGTGTCAAACCTTATTATTGAAATACAAGGTTTGATACTTGGTACTTCCCATAATATAACCTGAGATTAGACGGATCTTTCATTGCAATAAAAAAAAACATGCTGGCCATGGTCGTCTCTAAAGTTCGAGAATGATGGCATAATTGAGAGACATGTAACATAACAAATTCATGCAGTTGATAAGATAGGATGGGATCAAAACTCCCACAAGTAGGTCAGGAAAAAGTCTCCACCAGTAAATACTCAGAAATGTAAAATTTTAAAAGAAACCGATAGAACCAAAGAACTCAGAAATGTAGGAGGTAATTCATTAATAAAAGTGTTAAAATCTACACAAACATTCATCGTATCTGCACGAGCAGGCATGTGCTTATTCGCTGGTATGATCTCCATGGTTTGGAGTGTGAACTAATCCACAGGGAATGACCACAGGATCCCGGTGTTGGTTTGCAACATCCAGACAAGCCCATAAGTTATTTGGTGGGCAGCCAAATTTCAATCCGTGTCTATATATCCCCATGGGTCAGCGGGCACAATACTAATAATCAACATCACTGCTCGATTTGCCGCGCTGCTTCTGTACCCTACCCTTTCACCAACTGATCTGCACCTGTTGCTGTGTTGGGGCCCTGCTGAAGCATAACCAGGTTGGAGACTTCCGGAAATAGGCTACCCCTTTTACATGGATTTGTTGTTGCAACAAACGTGCTGACCACGGTAGAACGAGTTATAAAATGACTGTCGTGATTGATGAGAAAAGGAAGAAAAAAAAACTTTAGCTGAAGTTCAAAAGGTTGTCCTTTAGGCCAGGGGCCCAGGATGTTACCAGTTACCAGGGATGCAAGTGTGTTGACCCGGACCGACAAATTGACCGGTCGCCTTTTCCTAGTTTATTTGGTTTCTAATAATAACTATGTTCATAAAAAGAGATGCCAAAAAGTGAAAAGGTAACCATGTGAGTATGTGTGGACAAGTTTATGCTACATTCATGCCAATCCTAGGACAGAAAATACCCCCACAGGTCAATGAGTGCAAGGTTATATATAATGCCTCCATCGCTACTCGATTTGCCGCACTGCTGCTTGTGTGCCCCTTCACGAACTGATTTTGCTCATGTTACTTTGTTAAACATGATTGAAGTATAATAAAGTTGGATAGTTTCCTTAGTAGACTAGACTTTTTAGATGGATTTGCTGTTGCAAGCACACTCAACATGATATCACGACTTCGAAAATGACTGTCACAATTGATCAGAAAACTAATATTCCTGTAGTTGAAGCTACAACCAGCTCAGCCAGGATGTTGCCAGTCTCATCGCCCCGGATTTTGGAATCTTCTATGGTTTTGCGCGAGCTCAAATAGAAATAGGCTGCACTACACATGCCCCTATGAGCATGAGCTTCTTCAACTTCACACTAGGAACATCAGTTTCACAGCCAGTTTTTGGGTATTACATTAGCAGACCTACTGACCCAAGGAAATAGTGACATTAGGAATTACATAAGGCCACTTAATGCATTTTAGCACTATGATCCCAAATAATAACAAATTACAAGTCAACATCACTCATCAAACTATACGAAAAGGAAATTAGTGAGTTCTCCGGATAAACTGGATTGCAAACTGATCAGTAGCCACCATTGCTTGTGAAGCTGAAGCAAGAGAACCATCATACCTGTACATTAAGATACCGGTGCGGATTAAATAGATTTTTTGGCAGAAAATTGATAATATTAAAAATCTGTTATAAAATATGATCACTGATTTCAATGAGTCGAAAGTTGGAAAAGAAGGTACATACATAGAGACTAACAAGTAAGCTCCAATCTGGATAACTATAGCTCCTTCACCTCCCGACTTTGTGCTGTTGACACAACGGGCGCAAAACCAGTTTTCATGGATTGATGTGACCAAATCTACAAATCATAATCATCAATCACAAATTGCTGGCGACAATGAAGACATTACAAGTTTAGCAAGTTCTCTAAAAGCAGTAAAATTTCAGCACGTGAGGCACTCACATTGGTTTGTCCTGATAGAGAAGAACTCAGTTTGCATATTACCCCTCTTAACAAAGTCAAGGAACGGTTGCATGTCAACAGCTGTAAGTCGTGTCCCCTCTTGCTCTGCTCTGCACAGAGAAAAGGAGTGCCTGAGTTTTCAGCTACAACATCAACTTCATCATTCATGGACCATAACCAAAGAAGCATTTCCTTTCTTCCAAAACAATGGCATGGCATACATGTATCCTTCAAATATCTTGAGTCATTCATTGCACAACTCACCATCCAACAAAATATTCCTTCAGTTACAGGGGATTTTATTCAAATTCTATTTTCAATCTTCCCATGTAAAGATATGGCCTTTAGGAATATCTACAACATAAAAATGTACAATTGAAGTTTCCAACGATAACTAATTATTTCTTATTCTCATAACTTCTTGTAGTGAGATTTACAAAGCTTTAAGCCAAGTAATATCTAACTATTCAAGAACTGAAATAAATATATCGATTCACTAATCTAACCACCAGCATCGTAGATTATACATGTCCCACAACTCCTTACTGGGAACAACAGAGACAGAAATGACGACTGTGTGGTATTGGTAGCTAAACCACGAAAACTGTACAATAAAAATAATCCGGGAAAGGTAAAGGACTCACATGACCGGCAGGAGCCTCGACGGCCCGGACGGGTCGTAGTTGAGCAGCAGCGCCGCCTGGACCTGCTTCCCTGCGAGAGCACGGCGATCCGTTACAAATCAAATCGGGCTATACAGGGAGCTCGAGGAAGCGCAAAGGGGAGAGACACGAGGGAAGACCTTCCGGGCCGACGTGCTTCGGGGCCCACTTCTCCCACGCCCGGCGCGCCCACGACCAGTCCGCCGCCATTGGGGGCCGGTACCGCCTGCCGCTGCGGGGAGGACTAGGAGGGAGGCGGCGGCGGCGGCGGCGGCGGGGGCGTGCCCGTCCGAGTTAGCCCTACTAATGGGCTGGGCTGGAATGGGATGGGCTAAACAGCTTGGATCCTAGGAGGCTGGTGGGCTGGTTTGGGGCTCGAGGCGAAAATGAATTCGCGGGCTGTCTGATGAAGCCGAAGGCCTAGGAGGTATCGTTTGGTATTTCTTTTCTTTTCTTTTCTCTGTCTCCTAGTGGGAATATTAACGATTTAACGATGGTGGGGGATCGATCTGTTTAGTGCTGCTGAAAATCTTGCAGATTAGCACGCTCGTGCTAGACTTTTTTGGGGAATTGGTCACACCAACTAGCTTCCAAACACCAGAGGCTGTTGTTGTTTTGTACCTCAACATCCGTTTATCTTTCCTATGGGCTATGACCAATCAAACGCTGTATTGCATCCTGCTGATGTGAGAGCCATGAACAGAGCTTCTGATGATTGCAGATATGACAGTTTCTATTGGACAGTTAGATGTCACCGCGAGGGCTTAGATGCACAATCACATCACAGGATCAATTTTACAAAGCCTTCACAGTTACTTATGGATCAATCATCACGTAGCCTAGAGACATACTAGTGTTGTTTTCAGCCCTAGCCTTTCAACGAGATGTATCCATTTTTGACCATCCACTCCAGGTCCCAGTGGTTGTTGGCGTTCTTGACAGTCCAGTAGGACCATCCAAACGTGGCCTGCCCGTACACACCCATCTGCGCCGCCGCGTACTTCTGGTACTCTTCCTTGGTCGCGTTGGGCACCTTCCACTCTGCAACCCACTCTCCTTGATTTACCAAACAAAACGCATGAACTTCGCAGAAAACAAGAAGCCACCTCCCTACCTTGCTTTTCGTTCTTTTTTTTTCTTTAAAAAAAGTAGTACTAGATAGAAGGGTCCGATCTGGAGGTGCTCCTCGCTAGCTTACCTACGAAGGTGAGCGGCCCGTTCTGGGTGGTGACGGCGGCGAGCTCGCCGGAGAAGTTGGTCCTGACGAAGTCGATGTTCTGCTGCACGGTGAAGTTGCTGAACGCGCTGTTGAACACGGTGTAGTAGTGCACGTCGATGACCGCCCCCTGGAGCCCGCCGGCGAACGGGAGGAGCTCCGTCGAGTTCCCCGACGACAGCCGGTTCGACATCACCACGTACGCCGCCGGCGAGTGCCTCCTCACGGCGTCGTAGCCGGCGCGGTAGTACCTGGTCAGGCTGTCCAGCGCCGCCCGGGGCGCCAGCGGCTCGTTCAGCAGCTCCACCGCGAACAGGCTCGGGCTCGTCGCGTACCTGTGTGTATTCCCGATTGCAAAGGCAAAAAAGATTCAGTCTCGCTGCGATGTTGCTGCTCTGTTTTCCGATGAAATTCAGATGGAATGCTGAACTGAATTGTGGTGCGACCTGGATGCGAGGAATTCGATGACTTGCACGGTCTGTGCGATGTTGGCGTCGGTTGTTCCCCACTCCTGCGTGCCGTCTCTGGAAGAGCTGTGCTCCCAGGGGTTCTGCGACCCGGGAGCTGCGTGCAGGTCGATGATGACGCCCAGCTTGTACTTTCTGTCCAAGCAGCGAGGAACAGCAGCATCATGAACTGAATGAACATTTTCAGTTGAACACTCCATTAGTGATGGCCTCGGAGATCTTCTGTAGTTTCTGAAGGCTTACTCTGCCCATTTGAAGGCGTTGTCCAGGGCTTGCAGGGAGCCTCCAACGTACGGAGCCGGAGGGTTGGGGTCACTAGCGATCCACCACCCTACTGGAATCCTCACTGCTGTCAGCCCGCTGGACGCGATGAACTTGAAATCGTCCTCAACTATGTAGGTGTTCCAGTGGTCCTGCCAACACATGCATGTTAAATTCAGATTCTGAACCATAACTGCCCTTTAGATCAACCAAAATTTTGCAAGTCATAGGAGGATCCAGGAGTGAAATTTGAAGGAACTAGCCGCAGCTACAAACTTACTCATATCTGACTCTAAAAAAGGCTCTTAACATGTCAGCTTTGTAACTTAATCTAGTGTTTTGTATATGGTCTAGAACGCCTAATGCAGCAAAATGCTGCTATTCCACAGGCACAGCAAAAGGCAGAGCTACATGTCAAACACATGTGATTGCCCGCACGCCAATCAGAGTCACATGTTGGATGTTTTGCTTGCTTCCAAACCCCAAAGCCAAACTGACCAGTCAATGCAGCACTTGCCGAAATCCTTTTGTTCCCATCTCCCGATTGAGACAGACACGAGATAGATGGAGCGAGACAAGAGATCCAGCCACACTCTGACACTTTTACATCCTAGTGCAGGTTCACACGGAAACAGCATCAAGGTATTGTTTAGATCACTTCAAAGTTCCAACTTTTTACACTCTCTCTCCATCACATCAATTTTGGGACACATGCATGGAGCAGTAAATGTATGTAAAAAAAATAACTAATTGCACAGTTTAATTGTACATCACGAGACGAATCTTTTAAGCCTAGTTAGTCCATAATTAGATAAAATTTGTCAAATACAAACAAAAGTGCTACAGTACCAAAAAAGTGCCAAAAGTTATAAAAACTTGCAATCTAAACGGGCCCAATCTACTCTGCGACGTGGATCAATGTCTCCTCCCAGTCAGCAGTTGACAAGTGGACCCTACTGACATGTGCGGCCTCGGAAAAGGAAGGTGGGCGCATATATACTGTATGCGTATACGTATCTTCTTACCCTGAGCACGGATGCGGCTCTGTCGGTGCCGTATCCGTTGCAGAGCTGGTACTCCCCTTGCAGCTGCTGGCCGACCTTGGTCATGAGGAACACCGACGCGTCCCAGTCCGACCACCGTGTGGGCTCGCCGTAGTCCGCTATCACCTCACCGGTTGCGATCGCCTGCTCAGATGATAAACCACATTTCATCAGTACTGCGATGTTGTTGGGAAATTCCAGGAGGCACATCTCCCCGTGCCGGCCCACTAGCTACTTCTCTTTTTTTTGTGGGTGTGTGACACAAGTCACTGACATACCTGGACGAAGTACCCGTTTGCCGCCTTAATCCGGACCCGGTTCTTGTCGAAGGGGCAGCGCACGATCTGGAACGTCTCCGGCAGCGCCGGCGCGGTGGCGGTGGCGACGATGATGCCGTCGCTGGCGCCGATGCCCATGAACTGGCCGCCGGGCGTCCGGAAGTTGAACGTCGTCTCGTTGATCCGCCACAGCTGCATTAGTGCATTATACCCATTCATTTTCATTTTCAGAGACCGGAGGTCATCAGCAGTGTGACACGACCAGCGAGAAAGAATTCAGTTGGCATGCGCCGTCGGAGCGGACCTTGAACGTCTCCCAGTCGGAGGCCTGCGTCCGGTTGGCCACCACGCCGCCGCCGCCGCCCTGGTCGGCGGTGATGTACGTCTTCCGCAGCGCCGACTTGAACTGCACCTGCGTCCCGTCCTGCACGCACATCCAGATCACATCGATCG